>NC_079190.1:1297470-1545928 GCF_029499605.1 Hyla sarda
TTGGGAGTTGTAGTTCTGTAACAGCTGGAATGTAAGTTTTTTACTTCTAGACACTGATCAGTGCTATACTATAGGAGCCTGAAGAACATCACTGATCAGTGTTATTGGTGCTCCATTACCACAGGCTGCTGAGGCCGGCATTATTGGAGCGCTGATCACACAGGACAGACGAAGGTAGGGAACCTCCGCCCATCCTCTCAGCTGATCAGGACCCTGCAGAGATAACACAGATTGTTTTCGGCATTTTTTTTGGGCAGCCCGGAACGGAAACAATAAGAAAAGTGAGCACTGGACATGTCCTTTAAGTCACATCCTCCAAGCGCTCGGCACTGCTGGGAGGAGCGACAGTGGGCCTGTAACGGAGGGGCAAAATCGCACCGCACGAGACCTGGGTAAGAGGGGGCAGGGGGGGGGCCTGTACTGCACGAGATGGGGGGGGGGGGGGGGAGGTGCCGGTGTGAAGCTCACGCACACCCCAATTTTAGGCCACGACAACTGAAATTATTGGCACAAAATCTCTTTAGCCAAAAAGGCCATGAGGGCCATAATTTTCGGCGGCCGAAATTTCATGTACATTTGTGTAAATGTCCAAACTGGCCATGCAGAGATGTAGTTTTGCAAAAGCTGGAGGCACTGGTTAGGAAACACTGCGTAGATGATGTAATATCCTGCACTATAGAACAACATGGTTACCAGCACCAATCCCAGTGCAGCGTGACCCTGCCATCCTGTGTAAACGCTCAGTCACCAGCTATGCCGCCCATACACATGCACGTTCAGATAGACAGAGCGTACATGTGTGTAATACTGAGAGGAGAGAGAACGGGGCCCTAAATCTGTACTCCATGTATTCTCTATGGGGAGACACCTGCTGGAAATGAGTACCCCACCATCAGTGACGGATGTGGACACGGACACGTACTCAAGAGATTCTGCAGCAGCTGGGACACTACTATGCCTTGGCGCTGTAATGGCACATGACCTGTACACCCCCCCGTGAACAGTCGCCACGGGATACAGCCTCCCCTCTCCCTGTGAACAGTCGCCACTTGAGACAGCCCCCCCTCTCCCTGTGAACAGTCGCCACTTGAGACTGCCCCCCCCCCGTGAACAGTCGCCACGGGAGACAGCCCCCCCGTGAACAGTCCCCAACGCGGGAGACAGCCCCCCCGTGAACAGTCGCCACGGGAGACAGACCACCCCCTCTCCCCGTGAACAGTCGCCACGGGAGACAGCACCCCCCCCCCGTGAACAGTCGCCACGCGGGAGAGAGCACCCCCCACCCCGTGAACAGTCGCCACGCGGGAGACAGCACCCCCCCCCCCCCCCCCGTGAACAGTCGCCACGCGGGAGACAGCACACACCCCCCCCCCCCCGTGAACAGTCGCCACGCGGGAGACAGCTCCACCCCCCCCCCCCGTGAACAGTCGCCATGGGAGACAGACCCCCCCGTGAACAGTCGCCATGGGAGACAGCAGCAGCACCCTCCCCCCCCCCCCCCGTGAACAGTCGCCATGGGAGACAGCAGCACCCCCCCCTCCCCGTGAACAGTCGCCACGGGAGACAGCCTCCCCCCCGTGAACAGTCGCCACGCGGGAGACAGCACCCCCCCCCCCCGTGAACAGTCGCCACGGGAGACAGACCCCCCCCCCCCCCCCCGTGAACAGTCGCCACGGGAGACAGACCCCCCCCCCCGTGAACAGTCGCCACGCGGGAGACAGCACAGCCCCCCCCCCCCCCCCCGTGAACAGTCGCCACGCGGGAGACAGCACAGCCCCCCCCCCCCCCCCGTGAACAGTCGCCACGCGGGAGACAGCACAGCCCCCCCCCCCCCGTGAACAGTCGCCACGCGGGAGACAGCACAGCCCCCCCCCCCCCCCCCCGTGAACAGTCGCCACGGGAGACAGACAACCCCCCCCCCCCCCCCGTGAACAGTCGCCACGGGAGACAGACCCCCCCCCCCCCGTGAACAGTCGCCACGCGGGAGACAGCACAGCCCCCCCCCCCCCCCCCGTGAACAGTCGCCACGCGGGAGACAGCACAGCCCCCCCCCCCCCCGTGAACAGTCGCCACGCGGGAGACAGCACAGCCCCCCCCCCCCCCGTGAACAGTCGCCACGCGGGAGACAGCACAGCCCCCCCCCCCCCCCGTGAACAGTGGCCATGGGAGACAGACCCCCCGTGAACAGTCACCATGGGAGACAGCAGCACCCCCCCCCTCCCCGTGAACAGTCGCCATGGGAGACAGCACCATCCCACCCCCCCCCCCGTGAACAGTCGCCATGGGAGACAGCCCCCCTCCCCCGTGAACAGTGGCCTTGGGAGACAGCACCCCCCCCCCCCCTTCAACAGTCGCCATGGGAGACAGCCCCCCTCCCCCGTGAACAGTGGCCTTGGGAGACAGCACCCCCCCCCCCCTTCAACAGTCGCCATGGGAGACAGCCCCCCCCCCTTCAACAGTCGCCATGGGAGACAGACCCCCTCCCCCTATGAACAGTCGCCATGGGAGACAGACCCCCTCCCCCTATGAACAGTCGCCATGGGAGACAGACCCCCTCCCCCTATGAACAGTCGCCATGGGAGAGAACGGTTGACAACTCCGTACTGGGGCCCTCAGCGCTGCCTCCGCTCCGCACACACATACTAACTGCCGTGTGATTGGAGGATCAGAGGCGGCTCCTCACCGCACACCCAGCCGCCTCGAGCCTCCACCGTACAGCGCCCCCCGCCGGAGCCCGCACACTTACCGGTCCCCTCAGTACACGCAGGCCGCAGGCGGGAGAGACGAATGCGTCATCAATCAATATGGCGCTGATGACAACGGAGTGACGTCAACACGTACAAAGCGCATCCTTACACTCGAGTACTGGATTGGTTCACGCGGGCTGTCACTCAGCGGATGGGCGTGGCCGCAAACTCTGATGTGACGTTTTCCTCTGTGGGCGGGGCCTGTGCTTCACTCTCTTATATCATTGGTTCCCGCCACTCGGTTGTGTTATGAATAGTTTGTGAGGCGGCTGTCAATCATCCTGTCAGAGGCGCGGTCGCCTAGCAACGGCAATCATTGCCTCAGGAGTGAGCGAGGCGCGGGTGTGTGACTTATCAGTATGCTGTGAGCTGTCACTCACATGACGTATGTGCAGGGGAAACACACACAACATGAACCGCGTGTGTGAGGAAGAACTGTGTGACCATGAACCGCGTGTGAGGAAGAACTGTGTGACCATGAACCGCGTGTGAGGAAGAACTGTGTGACCATGAACCGCGTGTGAGGAAGAACCGCGTGTGTGAGGAAGAACTGTGTGAACATGAACCGTGTGTGAGGAAGAACCGTGTGTGAGGAAGAACCGTGTGTGTGAACATGAACCGCGTGTGAGGAAGAACCGTGTGTGTGTGTGAGGAAGAACTGTGTGAACATGAACCGCGTGTAAGGAAGAACTGTGTGTGAGGAAGAACCGTGTGTGTGAACATGAACCGCGTGTGAGGAAGAACCATGTGTGTGTGAGGAAGAACCGTGTGTGAGGAAGAACCGTGTGTGTGAACATGAACCGCGTGTGAGGAAGAACCGTGTGTGTGTGAGGAAGAACTGTGTGAACATGAACCGCGTGTAAGGAAGAACTGTGTGTGTGTGAACATGAACCGCGTGTGAGGAAGAACTGTGTGACCATGAACCGCGTGTGAGGAAGAACCGTGTGTGTGGGGAAGAACTGTGTGAACATGAACCGTGTGTGAGGAAGAACCGTGTGTGTGAGGAAGAACTGTGTGTGTGACCATGAACCGCGTGTGAGGAAGAACCGTGTGTGTGAACATGAACCGCATGTGAGGAAGAACCGTGTGTGTGAGGAAGAACCGTGTGAACATGAACCACATGTGAGGAAGAACCGCGAGTGTGAGGAAGAACTGTGTGTGAGGAAGAACCGTGTGTGTGAACATGAACCGCGTGTGAGGAAGAACCGCGTGTGTGAGGAAGAACTGTGTGAACATGAACCGCGTGTAAGGAAGAACTGTGTGTGTGTGAACATGAACCGCGTGTGAGGAAGAACTGTGTGAACATGAACCGCATGTGAGGAAGAAACGCGTGTGTGAGGAAGAACTGTGTGAACATGAACCGCGTGTAAGGAAGAACCGTGTGAACATGAACCGCGTGTGAGGAAGAACCGTGTGTGTGGGGAAGAACTGTGTGAACATGAACCGCGTGTGAGGAAGAACTGTGTGTGAGGAAGAACCGTGTGAACATGAACCGCGTGTGAGGAAGAGCCGTGTGTGTGAGGAAGAACTGTGTGTGAGGAAGAACCGTGTGAACATGAACCGCGTGTGAGGAAGAACCGCGAGTGTGAGGAAGAACCGTGTGTGTGAACATGAACCGCGTGTGAGGAAGAACCGTGAGTGTGAGGAAGAACCGTGTGTGTGACCATGAACCGCGTGTGAGGAAGAACCGCGTGTGTGAGGAAGAACTGTGTGAACATGAACCGCGTGTAAGGAAGAACCGTGTGTGTGAACATGAACCGCGTGTGAGGAAGAACCGTGTGTGTGAGGAAGAACTGTGTGAACATGAACCGCTTGTGAGGAAGAACTGTGTGTGAGGAAGAACTGTGTGAACATGAACCGCGTGTAAGGAAGAACCGTGTGTGAGGAAGAACTGTGTGTGTGTGAACATGAACCGCGTGTGAGGAAGAACTGTGTGACCATGAACCGCGTGTAAGGAAGAACCGTGTGTGAAGAAGAACTGTGTGACCATGAACCGCGTGTAAGGAAGAACCGTGTGTGAGGAAGAACCGTGTGTGTGAACATGAACCGCGTGTGAGGAAGAACCGTGTGTGAACATGAACCGCGTGTGAGGAAGAACTGTGTGTGAACATGAACGCGTGTGAGGAAGAACTGTGTGTGAACATGAACGCGTGTGAGGAAGAACTGTGCGTGTGAACATGAACGCATGTGAGGAAGAACTGTGTGTGAACATGAACCGCGTGTGAGGAAGAACTGTGTGAACATGAACCGCGTGTGAGGAAGAACCGTGTGTGTGTGAACATGAACCGCGTGTGAGGAAGAACCGTGTGTGTGTGAACATGAACCGCGTGTGAGGAAGAACTGTGTGTGAACATGAACCGCGTGTGAGGAAGAACTGTGTATGAACATGAACCGCGTGTGAGGAAGAACCGTGTGTGAACATGAGCCATGTGTGAGGAAGAACTGTGTGTGTGAACATGAACCGCGTGTGAGGAAGAACTGTGTGAACATGAACCGCGTGTGAGGAAGAACTGTGTGTGTGTGAACATGAACCGTGTGTGTGAACATGAACCGCGTGTGAGGAAGAACCGTGTGAACATGGACCGCGTGTGAGGAAGAACCGTGTGTGTGAGGAAGAACCGTGTGTGTGAACATGAACTGCATGTGAGGAAGAACCGCGTGTGTGAACATGAACCGAGTGTGAACATGAGCCATGTGTTAGGAAGAACCGTGTGTAAAAGAAGGACCGTGTGTGAGGAAGAACCGTGTGTGTGAACATGAACTGCGTGTGAGGAAGAACCATGTGTGTGTGAGGAAGAACTGTGTGTGTGACCATGAACCGCGTGTGAGGAAGAACTGTGTGAACATGAACCGCGTGTAAGGAAGAACTGTGTGTGTGTGAACATGAACCGCGTGTGAGGAAGAACTGTGTGTGAGGAAGAACTGTGTGACCATGAACCGTGTGTGTGGGGAAGAACTGTGTGAACATGAACCGCGTGTGAGGAAGAACCGCGAGTGTGAGGAAGAACTGTGTGTGAGGAAGAACCGTGTGTGTGACCATGAACCGCGTGTGAGGAAGAACCGCGTGTGTGAGGAAGAACTGTGTGAACATGAACCGCGTGTAAGGAAGAACCGTGTGTGTGAACATGAACCGCGTGTGGGGAAGAACCGTGTGTGTGAGGAAGAACTGTGTGAACATGAACCGCTTGTGAGGAAGAACTGTGTGTGAGGAAGAACTGTGTGAACATGAACCGCGTGTGAGGAAGAACTGTGTGTGTGTGTGTGTGAACATGAACCGCGTGTGAGGAAGAACTGTGTGAGGAAGAACTGTGTGACCATGAACCGCGTGTAAGGAAGAACCGTGTGTGAGGAAGAACTGTGTGACCATGAACTGCATGTAAGGAAGAACCGTGTGTGAGGAAGAACTGTGTGACCATGAACCGCGTGTAAGGAAGAACCGTGTGTGAGGAAGAACCGTGTGTGTGAACATGAACCGCGTGTGAGGAAGAACCGTGTGTGAACATGAACCGCGTGTGAGGAAGAACTGTGTGTGAACATGAACGCGTGTGAGGAAGAACTGTGTGTGAACATGAACGCGTGTGAGGAAGAACTGTGTGTGTGAACATGAACGCGTGTGAGGAAGAACTGTGTGTGAACATGAACCGCGTGTGAGGAAGAACTGTGTGTGTGTGAACATGAACCGTGTGTGTGAACATGAACCGCGTGTGAGGAAGAACCGTGTGAACATGGACCGCGTGTGAGGAAGAACTGTGTGTGTGAGGAAGAACCGTGTGTGTGAGGAAGAACCGCATGTGAGGAAGAACCGTGTGTGTGAACATGAACCGAGTGTGAACATGAGCCATGTGTTAGGAAGAACCGTGTGTAAAAGAAGGACCGTGTGTGAACATGAACCGCGTGTGAGGAAGAACTGTGTGTGAACATGAACGCGTGTGAGGAAGAACTGTGTGTGAACATGAACGCGTGTGAGGAAGAACTGTGTGTGTGAACATGAACGCGTGTGAGGAAGAACTGTGTGTGAACATGAACCGCGTGTGAGGAAGAACTGTGTGTGTGTGAACATGAACCGTGTGTGTGAACATGAACCGCGTGTGAGGAAGAACCGTGTGAACATGGACCGCGTGTGAGGAAGAACTGTGTGTGTGAGGAAGAACCGTGTGTGTGAGGAAGAACCGCATGTGAGGAAGAACCGTGTGTGTGAACATGAACCGAGTGTGAACATGAGCCATGTGTTAGGAAGAACCGTGTGTAAAAGAAGGACCGTGTGTGAACATGAACCGCGTGTGAGGAAGAACTGTGTGTGAACATGGACCGTGTGTGAATATGAACCGCGTGTGAGGAAGAACTGTGTGTGAACATGGACCGCGTGTGAATATGAACCGCGTGTGAACATGAGCCGCGTGTAAGGAAGAACCGCGTGTGAACATGAGCCGCGTGTAAGGAAGAACCGCGTGTGAACATGAACAGTGTGTGAGGAAGAACCGTGTGTGAACATGAGCCGCGTGTAAGGAAGAACCGCGTGTGAGGAAGAACCGCATGTGAACATGAGCCATGTGTGAGGAAGAACCGTGTGTGAACATGAGCCGCGTGTAAGGAAGAACCGCGTGTGAGGAAGAACCGTGTGTGAGGAAGAACTGTGTGTGTATATGAACATGAGCCGCGTGTGAACATGAACAGTGTGTGAGGAAGAACCGTGTATGAACATGAGCCGCGTGTAAGGAAGAACCGCATGTGAACATGAGCCATGTGTGAGGAAGAACCATGTGTGAACATGAGCCGCGTGTAAGGAAGAACCGCGTGTGAGGAAGAACCGTGTGTGAGGAAGAACCGTGTATGAACATGAGCCGCGTGTAAGGAAGAACCGCATGTGAACATGAGCCATGTGTGAGGAAGAACCATGTGTGAACATGAGCCGCGTGTAAGGAAGAACCGTGTGTGAGGAAGAACCGCGTGTGAGGAAGAACTATGTGTGTATATGAACATGTGTGAACATAAACTGCATGAACCATAACCGCGTGACCCTGTTTGGCCATAGAAATCAATAGGGTCCGCTGCTCCCATTAGGCCAGGGGTTCTCAACCAGGGGTATACCAAGGGTTATGCGGGGGGTACGGCAATTCGCTGACAAATACCGGCCATGTATTGGCCAGTATTTGTGCTGCGGCCGAGGCCACATTACCTGAGCTGCAGTGGCTGCCGGGCCTGACATGTGACGCCCCTGACGTTGCGCGGAGGTGCCAGCACAGCGCAAAAGGACATCACCCGTCAGTGCGGCCCTCCGACTCCTGACGAACGGGATAGACACAGGCCTGGTAAACATGTTAAACTAAGTGTAACACCGCAGTATGGGAGGGCGTTATTGTATTTATCTCATATATTGGCCCAGGGGGATCGGAGGGGGGAATAATGACACAAGGGGATTAAGAGGGGGGGGCATACTGGCAAAAGGGGATCAGAGGTAGGGGGGAATAATGGCATTAGAAAAGTAAGCACACGCATTATGAAATTAAGTACTTATATGACTTATTTTGTCCGCGGGTAGCTCTAGCGCATAAGTTCCACGCGAAGGGTAACCGCAGACATACTTTCACCCTTTGGGAGTACAGTCGTGAAAAAGGTTGAGAACCACTGCATTAGGGGACTATGACACTACGTTCCTGCCCTTTTTCTTAGGCCCCTTTCACACTATAAAGTTGCTCTGTTTAAAGATCCATTATAAACTTCTGTTAGAAAAGCCTTAATAACGGATGTTAAATGGTCATTACAAAATCCCATTAACCCCTTAAGGACGCAGAACGTAAATGTACGTCCTAGTGAGGTGGTACTTAACTCACCAGGACGTACATTTACGTCATGTGCATAACCGCGGGCATCGGAGCGATGCCCGTGTCATGCGCGGCTGATCCCGGCTGCTCATCGCAGCCAGGGACCCGCCGGCAATGGCCGACGCCCGCGATCTCGCGGGCGTCCGCCATTAACCCCCTCAGGTGCCGGGATCAATACAGATCCCGGCATCTGCGGCAGTGCGCGATTTGAATGAATGATCGGATCGCCCGCAGCGCTGCTGCGGGGATCCGATCATTCATAACACCGGACGGAGGTCCCCTCTCCTTCCTCCGTGCGGCTCCCGGCGTCTCCTGCTCTGGTCTGAGATCGAGCAGACCAGAGCAGAAGATGACCGATAACACTGATCTGTTCTTTGTCCTATACATAGAACAGATCAGTATTAGCAATCATGGTATTGCTATGAATAGTTCCCTATGGGGACTATTCAAGTGTAAAAAAAAATGTAAAAGTAAAAAAAAAGTGAAAAATCCCCTCCCCCAATAAAAAAGTAAAACGTCCGTTTTTTCCTATTTTACCCCCAAAAAGCGTAAAAATTTTTTTTTATAGACATATTTGGTATCGCCGCGTGCGTAAATGTCCGAACTATTAAAATAAAATGTTAATGATCCCGTACGGTGAACGGCGTGAACGAAAAAAAAAAAAAGTCCAAAATTCCTACTTTTTTAATACATTTTATTAAAAAAAAATTATAAAAAATGTATTAAAAGTTTTTTATATGCAAATGAAATGTGGAATCAAAAAAAAGTACAGATCATGGCGCAAAAAATGACCCCCCATACCGCCGCTTATACGGAAAAATAAAAAAGTTAGAGGTCATCAAAATAAAGGGATTATAAACGTACTAATTTGGTTAAAAAGTTTGTGATTTTTTTTAAGCGCAACAATAATATAAAAGTATGTAATAATGGGTATCATTTTAATCGTATTGACCCTCAGAATACAGAACACACGTCATTTTTACCGTAAATTGTACGGCGTGAAAACGAAACCTTCCAAAATTAGCAAAATTGCGTTTTTCATTTTCATTTCCCCACAAAAATAGTGTTTTTTGGTTGCGCCATACATTTTATGATATAATGAGTGATGTCATTACAAAGGACAACTGGTCGCGCAAAAAACAAGCTCTCATACTAGTCTGTGGATGAAAATATAAAAGAGTTATGATTTTTAGAAGGCGAGGAGGAAAAAATGAAAACGTAAAAATTAAATTGTCTGAGTCCTTAACCCCTTAAGGACCAGGCCATTTTATACCTTAAGGACCGGAGCGTTTTTTGCAATTCTGACCACTGTCACTTTAAACATTAATAACTCTGATGCTTTTAGTTATCATTCTGATTCCGAGATTGTTTTTTCGTGACATATTCTACTTTAACTTAGTGGTAAAATTTTATGGTAACTTGCATCCTTTCTTGGTGAAAAATCCCAAAATTTGATGAAAAAAATGAAAATTTTGCATTTTTCTAACTTTGAAGCTCTCTGCTTGTAAGGAAAATGGATATTCAAAATATATTTTTTTTGGGTTCACATATACAATATGTCTACTTTATGTTTGCATCATAAAATTTATGAGTTTTTACTTTTGGAAGACACCATAGGGCTTCAAAGTTCAGTAGCAATTTTGAAATTTTTCACAAAATTTTCAAACTCACTATTTTTCATGGACCAGTTCAGGTTTGAAGTGGATTTGAAGGGTCTTCATATTAGAAATACCCCATAAAAGACCCCATTATAAAAACTACACCCCCTAAAGTATTCAAAAAAACATTCAGTAAGTGTATTAACCCTTTAGGTGTTTCACAGGAATAGCAGCAAAGTGAAGGAGAAAATTCAAAATCTTCATTTTTTACACTCGCATGTTCTTGTAGACCCAATTTTTGAATTTTTGCAAGGGATAAAAAGGAGAAAATTTTTACTTGTATTTGAAACCCAATTTCTCTCAAGTAAGCACATACCTCATATGTCTATGTTAATTGTTCGGTGGGCACAGTAGAGGGCTCAGAAGGGAAGGAGCGACAAATGGTTTTTGGGGGGCATGCCGCATTTAGGAAGCCCCTATGGTGCCAGGACAGCAAAAAAAAACACATGGCATACCATTTTGGAAACTAGACCCCTCAGGGAACGTAACAAGGGGTAAAGTGAACCTTAATACCCTACAGGTGATTCACGACTTTTGCATATGTAAAAAAAATATATATTTTTTTTACCTAAAATGCTTGGTTTCCCAAAAATTTTACATTTTTAAAAAGGGTAATAGCAGAAAATACCCCCCAAAATTTGAAGCCCAATTTCTCCCGATACAGAAAACACCTCGCATGGGGGTGAAAAGTGATCTGCTGGCGCACTACAGGTCTCAGAAGAGAAGGAGTCACATTTGGCTTTTTGAAAGCAAATTTTGCTCTGGGGGCATGCCGCATTTAGGAAGCCCCTATGGTGCCAGAACAGCAAAAAAAAACACATGGCATACCATTTTGGAAACTAGACCCCTCGGGGAACGTAACAAGGGGTAACGTGAACCTTAATGCCCTACAGGTGTTTCACGACTTTTGCATATGTAAAAAAAAATATTTTTTTTTACCTAAAATGCTTGTTTTCCCAAAATGTTTACATTTTTAAAAAGGGTAATAGCGGAAAATACCCCCCAAAATTTGAAGCCCAATTTCTCCCGATTCAGAAAACACCCCATATGGGGGTGAAAAGTGCTCTGTTGGCGCACTACAGGTCTCAGAAGAGAAGGAGTAACATTTGGCTTTTTGAAAGCAAATTTTGCTCTGGGGGCATGCCGCATTTAGGAAGCCCCTATGGTGCCAGAACAGCAAAAAAAAAACACATGGCATACCATTTTGGAAACTAGACCCCTCGGGGAACGTAACAAGGGGTAATGTGAACCTTAATACCCTACAGGTGTTTCACGACTTTTGCATATGTAAAAAAATATATATTTTTTTTACCTAAAATGCTTGGTTTCCCAAAATTTTTACAATTTTAAAAAGGGTAATAGCAGAAAATACCCCCCAAAATTTGAAGCCCAATTTCTCCCGATTCAGAAAACACCCCATATGGGTGTGAAAAGTGCTCTGCTGGCGCACTACAGGTCTCAGAAGAGAAGGAGTCACATTTGGCTTTTTGAAAGCGAATTTTACTCTGGGGGCATGCCGCATTTAGGAAGCCCCTATGGTGCCAGGACAGCAAAAAAAAAAACACATGGCATACCATTTTGGAAACTAGACCCCTCGGGGAACGTAACAAGGGGTAATTTGAACCTTAATACCCTACAGGTGTTTCACGACTTTTGCATATGTAAAAAAATATATATTTTTTTTACCTAAAATGCTTGTTTTCCCAAAAATTTTACATTTTTTAAAAGGGTAATAGCAGAAAATACCCCCCAAAATTTGAAGCCCAATTTCTCCCGAGTACGGCGATACCCCATATGTAGCCCTAAACTGTTGCCTTGAAATACGACAGGGCTCCAAAGTGAGAGCGCCATGCGCATTTGAGGCCTAAATTAGGGACTTGCATAGGGGTGGACATAGGGGTATTCTACGCCAGTGATTCCCAAACAGGGTGCCTCCAGCTGTTGTAAAACTCCCAGCATGCCTGGACAGTCAACGGCTATCTGGCAATACTGGGAGTAGTTGTTTTGCAACAGCTGGAGGCTCCGTTTTGGAAACAGTGGCGTACCAGACGTTTTTAATTTTTATTGGGGAGGGGGGCTGTGTAGGGGTATGTGTATATGTAGTGTTTTTTACTTTTTATTTTATTTTTTGTGTTAGTGTAGTGTAGTGTTTTTAGGGTACAGTCGCACGGGCGGGGGTTCACAGTAGTTTCTCGCTGGCAGTTTGAGCTACGGCAGAAAATTTGACGCAGCTCAAACTTGCAGCCGGATACTTACTGTAATCCTCCGCCCATGTGAGTGTACCCTGTACGTTCACATTGGGGGGAATCAGTGCAAAACTACAACTCCCAGCATGTACGGTCTATCAGTGCATGCTGGGAGTTGTAGTTTTGCAACCGCTGGAGGCTCCGTTTTGGAAACAGTGGCGTACCAGACGTTTTTCATTTTTATTGGGGAGGGGAGGGGGGTTGTATAGGGGTATGTGTATATGTAGTGTTTTTTACTTTTTATTTTATTGTGTGTTAGTGTAGTGTAGTGTTTTTAGGGTACAGTCACACGGGCGGGGGGGTTCACAGTAGTTTCTCGCTGGCAGTTTGAGCTGCGGCAGAAATTTTGCCGCACCTCAAACTTGCAGCCGGATACTTACTGTAATCCTCCGCCCATGTGAGTGTACCCTGTACGTTCACATTGGGGGGGGGAACATCCAGCTGTTGCAAAACTACAACTCCCAGCATGTACGGTCTATCAGTGCATGCTGGGAGTTGTAGTTTTGCAACAGCTGGAGGCACACTGGTTGTGAAACACAGAGTTTGGTAACAAACTCAGTGTTTTGCAACCAGTGTGCCTTCAGCTGTTGCAAAAGCTACAACCCCCAGCATGTACGGACAGCGGAAGGGCATGCTGGGTGTTGTAGTTATGCAACAGCTGGAGGCATACTACTTTGGCTGGGGATGCTGGGGATTGTAGTTATGCAACAGCTGGAGACACACTGGTTTGCTACTTAACTCAGTGTGCCTTCAGCTGTTGCAAAACTACAACTCTCAGCAGTCACCGACAGCCAACGGGCATGCTGGGAGTTGTAGTTATGCAACCACCAGATGCACCACTACAACTCCCAGCATGCACTTTAGCTGATTGTGCAAGCTGGGAGTTGTAGTTACACAACAGCTGAAGGTACACTTTTCCATAGAAAGAATGTGCCTCCAGCTGTTGCAAAACTACAAGTCCCAGCATGCCCATAAGGGCATGCTGGGAGTTGTGGTGGTCTGCCTCCTGCTGTTGCATAACTACAGCTCCCAGCATGCCCTTTTTGCATGCTGGGAGCTGTTGCTAAGCAACAGCAGGAGGCTGTCACTCACCTCCAACGATCCTCGCTGCACCAGGTCAGTCCCTCGTCGTCTCCGCCGCCGCTGCTCCTGGGGCCCCGATCCCAACAGGGGCGCCGGGGATCGGGGTCCCCAGCACCCGGGGTGCACGTCCCGCACCCGCTCACGTCCTCCGGAAGAGGGGCGGAGCGGGTTGCGGGAGTGACACCCGCAGCAGGCGCCCTGATTGGTCGGCCGGTAATCCGGCCGACAAATCAGGGCGATCGTGAGGTGGCACCAGTGCCACCTCACCCCTGCTGGCTCTGGCTGTTCGGGGCCGTCGGAGACGGCCCTGAACAGCCTGTAATTCCGGGTCACCGGGTCACTGGAGACCCGATTGACCCGGAATCCGCCGCAGATCGCTGGACTGAATTGTCCAGCGATCTGCGGCCATCGCCGACATGGGGGGTCATAATGACCCCCCTGGGCGATATGCCCCGATGCCTGCTGAACGATTTCAGCAGGCATCGGGGACCGGCTCCGCTCCAGATGGTTGCGGGGGGCCAGTAAAACACATGACGTTCTCATACGTCATGTGTCCTTAAGGACTCGGAAATGGAGACGTATGAGAACGTCATGTGTCCTTAAGGGGTTAAGGCCAAAATGGGCTGAGTCCTTAAGGGGTTAAAGTCTATGGGATTTTTTGATTATCTGTTATGACCCATTATAGCCCGTTATGAATAACGGACGTTATTTGTGACTGAAGAAAAAACGGCACAAGAAGCAGGTAAATTAACGGCTGTTATTTATAACATTGAAGTCTATGGCTGACGGATGAGCCTTCATGTCATCTGTCTGCACCTGGTTTATAATATCCGTTATTACTTATGAGCTCAGAAGAGGTGACATCAGCGACTCCTGCAGTGCTGAGGGATTACTACTACTCCCATCATGGAACAGACTTGTTTCCATGATGGGAGTAGTAATTCCCCGGCTGCGGGAGTCTGCAGACAGTTGGGGAGGCTACATTAGTGTTTGTACTACTACCCCCATCATGGAACAGACTATGTTCCATGATGGGGGTTGTACCGGGGCTGAGGGATTGATCGCACCGGGCCTCTAGATGCGACTAGAAGTTATTAAACGGGAGCAGGTGGCATGCTCCACTCCTACTATGTATTTTTACTTTCATTTTTAAATTCCCCGCCGGGAGCCCTGAATGGCCGGTACAGAATGAGCCATTCAGGGCTCCCGGCTGGGTTTTTAAACTTCAGTGTTCCATATACATTTTACTCCCCCATGTGTATATGTATGATTCCCCCCCCTCCCAGCTGCCCAGTCATCTTCTAGCGCTGTCACAGCGCAAAGCAGGGACATGCCATTCCATCTGACAGAGGAGCAGCGGAGAATGGAGGGACCTGTCCCCCCCTGTACGCTGTTATAGCGCTCCATTCTCCACCGGTACCTGACCTGTACCCCCAATGCGCTGCCTCATTCATATATACCCCACCGCGCCCAATATGTAACTGACAGAAATTAGCAGTGGGGAATAGACTGACATATCCCCGTTGTGCGCTCTGATTGTGCTTGGAGCAGGGCAGCAGCGGGAACATGTTGGGAACCGGCGGCGGCGGTGAATGAATGAAGCAGCGCACAGGGGGAACAGGTCCCTCCATTCCCGGCTGCTCATCTTTGTCATGTCGGCGATCGCGGCAAATCGCAAGTGAATTCACACTTGCGATTTGCGCAATTCCGGGTCTATAGTGACCCGGAATGTAAGGGGGATCGCAGGTGTCCATGACACCCACAATCCCCCTGAAGGCATAGGAGTGAGGTGGCAGGGGTGCCACCCCTCCGTTCTCTGCTATTGGTGGTCTAGACGCGACCACTAATAGCAGATCGGGGGCGGGGAGGTTAACTTTCGATTTCCCCGTCCTGCCCTCCCACAATAGGCGGGGCAGGACGGGGAAACAACGGGGACCGGCGCCGAAGATCCACTTACCGATCCGGGTGGGCGACGGAGATCGGCGGGCGGCAATGACGTGCGGCTGGATCCGCCGGAAGCTGGTGAGTTGCCTAGCAACATCTGGAGGGTACAGTTTGAGACTATTATACAGTGGTCTCTAACTGTAGCCCTCCAGATGTTGCAAAACTACAACTCCCAGCATGCCCAGACAGCTGTTTGGGCATGCTGGAATATGTAGTTTTGCAACAGCTGGAGGGCTCCAGTTTGGGACCACTATATAGTGGTCCCTAAACTGTAGCCCTCTAGATCTTGCAAAACTACAACTCCTAGCATGCCCAAACAACTGTTTGCTGTCAGGGCATGCTGGGAATGGTAGTTTTGCAACAGCTGGAGGACCACAGTTTGGAGATCACTTTGCAGTGTTCTCTAAAACTGTAGCCGTCCAGATGTTGCAAAACTGCAAATCCCAGCATGTCCAAACAGCAATCAGCTGTCTCGGCATGCTGGGAGTTGTAGTTGCGTACCTCCAGCCATTGCATAACTACATCTCCCAGCATGCCCTTCGGCGATCAGTACATGCTGGGAGTTGTAGTTTTGCAACAGCTGGAGGCAGACTGGTTGGAAAATACTGAGTTAGGTTACAGAACCTAACTGAAGGTTTTCCAACCAGTGTGTCTCCAGCTGTTGCAAAAGTACAACTCCCAGCATGCAAGGTCTGTCAGTACATGCTGGGAGTTGTAGTTTTGAAACAGCTGGAGGTTTGCCCCCCATGTGAACGTACAGGGTACATTCACACGGGCAGGTTTACAGTAAGTCTCCTGCTTCAAGTTTGGGCTGCGGCAAATTTTTCGCCGCAGCTCAAACTCCTAGCGGGAAACTCACCGTAACCCGCCAGTGTGAATGTACCCTAAAAACACTACACTACACTAACACATAATAAAGAGTAAAACACTACATATACACCCCCCTTACACTGTTCCCGCCCGCCCCCCCCCAATAAAAATGTAAAAACTTATTGTACGGCAGTGTTTCCAAAACGGCGCCTCCAGCTGTTGCAAAACAACAACTCCCAGCATTTCCAGACAGCCACTGACTGTCCAGGCATGCTGGGAATTTAGCAACAGCTGGAGGCACCCTGTTTGGGAATCACTGGTGTAGAATACCCCTATGTCCACCCTATGCAATCCCTAATTTAGTCCTCAAATGCGCATGGCACTCTCTCACTTCAGAGCCCTGTCGTGTATTTCAAGGAAACAGTTTAGGGCCACATATGGGGTATCTCCGTACTCGGGAGAAATTGCACTACAAATTTTGGGGGCTTTTTCTCCTTTTACCCCTTATGAAAAGGAAAAGTTGAGGCTACACCAGCTTGTTAGTGTAAAAAAGTAAAACATTTTACACTAACATGCTGGTGTTGCCCTATACTTTTTATTTTCACAAGCGTTAAAAGGAAAAAAAGACCCCCAAAATTTGTAACGCAATTTCTCCTGTGTACAGAAATACCCCAGATGTGGGCGTAAAATGCTCTGCGGACGCACAACAAGGCTCAGGAGTGAGAGCGCACCATGTAGATTTGAGGCCAAAAAATGACGCAAAAAAATAAATACCCACATGTGATCCCATTTTGGAAACTACACCCCTCACGTAATGTAATAAGGGGTTCAGTGAGCATTTACGCCCCACAGGTATCTGACAGATTTTTGGAACAGTGCTGTGTGAAAATGAAAAATTTAATTTTTCATTTGCACAGCCCACTGTTCCAAAGATCTGTCAAACGCCAGTGGGGTGTAAATACTCACTGCACCCCTTATTAAATTCTGTGAGGGGTGTAATTTCCAAAATAGGTTCACATGCGGGGGAGTCCACTGTTCTGGCACCTTGGGGGGCTTTGTAAACGCACATGGCCCCTGACTTCCATTCCCAACAATTTTTTTCCAAAAGCTCAATGGCGCTTCTTCTCTTCTGAGCATTGTAGTGCGCCAGCAGAGCACTTGACGTCCACACATGAGGTATTTCCATACACAGAAGAGAAAAACCCTTGCAAAAATTTGAAATTTGGGGGGAAGCACACATTTTAGTGATTTTTTTTTTTTTTTTTTACATATGCAAAAGTCGTGAAACCCCTGTGGGGTTTTAAGGCTCACTTTATTCCTTGTTACGTTCCTCAAGGGGCTAGTTTCCAAAATGGTATGCCATGTGTTTTTTTTTTGCTATTCTGACACCATAGGGGCTTCCTAAATGTGACATGCCCCCCGACCAAAATTTTCTCTCAAAAAGCCAAATATGACTCCTTCTCTTCTGAGCATTGTAGTTCGCCCGTAGTGCACTTCAGGTCAACTTATGGGGTACCTTCATACTCAGAATAGATGGGGTTACAAATTTTGGGGGGTATTTTCTGCTATTAACCCTTGCAAAAATGGGAAATTTGGGGGGGAAGCACACATTTTAGTGAATTTTTTTTTTTTTTTTTTACATATGCAAAAGTCGTGAAACCCCTGTGGGGTATTAAGGCTCACTTTATTCCTTGTTACGTTCCTCAAGGGGTCTAGTTTCCAAAATGGTATGGCATGTGTTTTTTTTTTGCTGTTCTGGCACCATAGGGGCTTCCTAAATGCAACATGCCCCCCAAAAAACATTTCAGAAAAACGTACTCTCCAAAATCTCCTTTTCGCTTCTGAGCCCTCTACTGCGCCCGCCGAACACTTTACATGGACATTTGAGGTATGTGCTTACTCGAGAGAAATTGGGCTACAAACATAAGTATACATTTTCTCCTTTTACCCCTTGTAAAAATACAAAAATTGGGTCTACAAGAACATGCGAGTGTAAAAAATGAATTTTCTCCTTCACTTTGCTGCTATTCCTGTGAAACACCTAAAGGGTTAAAACGCTGACTGAATGTCATTTTGAATACTTTGGGGGGTGCAGTTTTTATAATGGGGTCATTTGGGGGGAATTTCTAAAGATGAAGACCCTTCAAATCCCCTTCAAACCTGAACTGGTCCCTGAAAAATAGTGAGTTTGAAAATTTTGTGAAAAATTTGAAAATTGCTGCTGAACTTTGAAGCCTCTGGTGTCTTCCAAAAGTAAAAACTTTTGTGAACTTTTGTCAATTTTATGATGCAAACATAAAGTAGACATATTGTATATGTGAATCAAAAATTTTCTTATTTGGAATATCCATTTTCAATACAAGCAGAGAGCTTCAAAGTTCGAAAAATGCTAAATTTTGTAATTTTTCATCAAATTTTGGGATTTTTCACCAAGAAAGGATGCAAGTTACCACAAAATGTTACCACTATGTTAAAGTAGAATATGTCACAAAAAAACTGTCTCGAAATCAGAATGATAACTAAAAGCATCCCAGAGTTATTAATGTTTAAAGTGACAGTGGTCAGATGTGCAAAAAACACTCTGGTCCTAAGGTGTAAAATGGCCTGGTCCTTAAGGGGTTAAAGGGGTACTCCGCTACCCACAAAGTGTTCTGAACACTTGGAGCAGTCGGCGGGGTAGTGACGTGAAGCTACGCCCCCTCAATGCAAGTCTATGGGAGGGGGCGTGGCCACACCCCCTCCCATAAACTTTTATTGAGGGGGCGCAGGGTCACATCCCAAGGGTGTGGCTGTGACATCACGATCCTGCCGCCCGCTTCCAGTGCTGTAAATGAATGCAAGCAAAAGTGTCTATAGTCCAGCTCACTCCCTCAGCCCATCGCGCCAGAATCGGCGTGGGCAGCACCGACTGTAAACAACGAACAAAGGCAAGGTGTCCAGCGCGAATGTCAGAAAGCAGGATGTTTATTCCAATAAAAGCTACAAAGACC
Organism: Hyla sarda; assembly: GCF_029499605.1. Taxonomy (NCBI): domain Eukaryota; kingdom Metazoa; phylum Chordata; class Amphibia; order Anura; family Hylidae; genus Hyla; species Hyla sarda. Next base: position 1,316,771 of record NC_079190.1, read on the forward strand.
AGGAGAACATGACAGTGTGACGCGTTTCGGTCCTTAGTCATACATCCTTTTCAGGGTTTTACATGTCACCCCCGCGTCACCAAAGAGGAGGAGGGCCCAATTCTGCCGCGGCCGGATTATTGGTCGTTGTCTGGTGGGCCACCTATATAAGGTCTGTACTCGCTGTATGTTTGTGTATGACTAAGGTCCAGTCTTAGGACCGAAACGCGTCACGCTGTCATGTTCTCCTGGTCTCTGTAGCTTTTATTGGAATAAACATCCTGCTTTCTGACATTCGCGCTGGACACCTTGCCTTTGTTCGTTGTAAATTAATGCGGAGTGCTGCACAGAGATCGCGGGGTCCCAGCGGCAGGACCCCCGCGAACAGACATCATATGCTCTATCCTTTGTCAGGGGGCGGAGTACCACTTTAAAGGAGTTTGTACACCCTTCCCCAAATCCTTCAACCCCTTCTCTATCTATCCATGGAAGGGTCTATAACATTATTAAAATTCCCACAAAGATATAGCGGTACATTTTCTTTACCATTTAAAAGTGTATTCCAGTTAAAAAAAAAAATTTCATATCAACTGTCTCCAGAAAGTTAAACAGATTTGTAAATTACTTCTATTAAAAAATCTTAATCCTTCTAGTACTTATCGGTTGGTGGAGTTGAGTTGTTCTTTTCTGTTTGACCACATTGCTCTCTGCTGACACCTCTGTCTGTCTCAGGAACTGTCCAGAGTAGGAGCAAATCCCGATAGCAAACCTCTCCTGCTCAGGAGAGTTCCTCACATGGACAGAGGTGTCAGCAGAGAGCACTGTGGTCAGACAGAAAAAGAACTTCCTCTGTAGTATACAGCAGCTGATAAGTACTGGAAGGATTAAGATTTTTATATGGAAGTAATTTACAAATCTGTTTAACTTTCTGGCACCAGTTAATTAGAAAAAAAAAATTCCATTGGAGTACCCCTTTAGTTAACCTGTTAAAGGAGTACTCCGGTGCACACTTTTTTCATGTTATCCCGTCCGGGCTGCAAAATAAAAGAAAACGCACTTTATCTTACCTGCCAACGAGCCCCCGGAGCTCCGGTACAGGTGTTCGGTCCCCGGGCTGTATTCTTCTTACTTCCGGTTAGCCCGACACGTCACACGGAGCTTCAGCCTATCACTGGCCGCAGCGATGTCCCGCCTCAGCCAGTGATAGGCTGAAGCTCCGTGTGACGTGCCGGGCTAACCGGAAGTAAGAAGAATACAGCTCGGGGACCGAACACCTGTACCAGAGCTCCGGGGGCTCGTTGGCAGGTAAGATAAAGTGCGTTTTCTTTTATTTTGCAGCCCGGACGGGATAACATGAAAAAAGTGTGCACCGGAGTACTCCTTTAAGGACCCAGGGCGTACAGGTACGTCCTGACACCCTGGTACTTAAGGACCCAGGACGTACCTGTACGCCCGTGGGAATTTCGGACCCCGCTTTGCAGGGACCGGACCGGGGTGACTGCTGATATCGATCAGCAGGCACCCCACGCAAATGCCCAGGGGGGTCATCAGACAATGTCCCCCATGTCAGCGATCGCCACAAATCGCCGATTAATTCACACAGGCGATTTCCGGCAATTCCGGGTCATACGGGTCTCCGGTGACCCGGAAAATAAGGGGGATAGGGGTTGTCCAAGACACCCACGATCCCCCTGAGGGGGGATAGGAGTGAGGTGGCAGGGGTGCCACCCCTCCTAGCCCTGTTATTGGTCGTCTAGAAGCGACGACCAATAGCAGATCAGGGGGCGGGGGGTTAACTTTCGGATTCACCGTTCTGCCCGCCCACAATAGGGGGACAGAACGGGGAAACCGACAGGGACCAGAGCTGGAGGTCCACTTACCCATCGGCGGCGGTGATCGGCAGGCGGCTCCCTGGATCCTACAGAAGCCGGTGAGTTGCCTAGCAACATCTGGAGGACTACAGTTTGAGACCACTATATAGTGGTCTCTAAACTGTAGCCCTCCAGATGTTGCAAAACTACAACTCCCAGCATGCATGCTCAGACAGCTGTTTGCTGTGTGGGCATGCTGGGAGTTGCAGTTTTGCAACAGCTGGATTGCTACTGTTTGGAGATCACTGTGCAGTGGTCTCTAAACTGTGGCCCTCCAGATGTTGCAAACTGCAAATCCCAGCATGCCCAAACAGCTGTCTTGTTGCATAACTACTGTATACTCGCCCGTGTGAATGTACCCTTTACATTCACATGGGGGGGCAAACATCCAGCTGTTTCAAAACTACAACTCCCAGCATGCACTGACAGACCGTGCATGCTGGGAGTTGTACTTTTGCAACAGCTGGAGGCACACTGGTTGGAAAATACTGAGTTAGGTAACAGAACCTAACTGAAGGTTTTCCAACCAGTGTGCCTCCAACTGTTGCAAAAGTACAACTCCCAGCATGCACGGTCTGTCAGTGCATGCTGGGAGTTGTAGTTTTGAAACAGCTGGATGTTTGCCCCCCCCATGTGAATGTAAAGGGTACATTCACATGGGCGAGTATACAGTGAGTTTCCTGCTTGAAGTTTGAGCTGCAGCAAATGTTTTGCCGCAGCGCAAACTCCTAGCGGGAAACTCACTGTAAACCTCCGCAAGTGCGAATGTACCCTAAAAACACTACACTACACTAACACATAATAAAGGGTAAAACACTATATATACACCCCCTTACACTTTCCCCCCAATAAAAATGGTCCAGGCATGATGGGAGTTTAGCATCAGCTGGAGGCACCCTGTTTGGGAATCACTGGCGTAGAATACCCCTATGTCCACCCCTATGCAATCCCTGGAAACTACACCCCCCACGAAATGTAACAAGGGGTATAGTGAGCCTTAACACCCCACAGGTGTTTGACAAATTTTCGTTAAAGTTGGATGGGAAAATGAAAAAAAAAATTTTTTCACTAAAATGCTGGTGTTACCCAAAATTTTTCATTTTCACAAGGGAAAATAGGAAAAAAGCCCCCCAAAATTTGTAACCCCATTTCTTCTGAGAAAGAACATACCCCATATGTGGATGTAAAGTGCTCTGCTGGCGAACTACAATGCTCAGAAGAGAAGGAGCACCATTGGGATTTTGAAGAAAAAAATTTGTCCCCAATTTAAGGCCACGTGTGTTTACAAAGCCCCCATAGTGCCAGAACAATGGACCCCCCACCCCCCACATGTTACCCCATTTTGGAAACTACACCCCTCACAGAATGTAATATGGGGTATAGTGAGCATTTACGCCCCACAGGTGTCTGGCAGATTTTTGGAACAGTGGTCCATGAAAATGAAAACTGTAATTTACATATCGTCCACCATGACAGCCCACATGAGAGATGGTCCCATAGGACCTAATAGGAAAAGGAAACAGAAAAGGTTAAAAGCCCCTCCCCCTGCACCTTCCCCAGTTTTTTCCTGTTCCTATTAGGTCCAGGACAGAGCCAGAGTCTCTTGGGGCTCCGTATTTTTTGGTTAAACTTTTTTATTTTATTTTTTTTTCCCTGGGCTAGGGGACCGGTACTATTGCTGCTTCCCTCCCCTAGGAAAGCCCTATTGTCGCAGGGGTCCTCTTTCCCCTGCCTCCGGGAGTACAGGTTACGGAGCTCCTGAGGTTTTTTTTGTACCTGAACAGGAGGGAAGGCCTCCTTTCTTTCGGGCGGCCTTCCCTCGTCTGGTCCCGGGATCCCTGTGCCACGCGTGCAGGCTTCCCACTTCTCCGGATCCGCATGGCGCTGGAGGTTACCAGAGCTCTGTATGTGCGGCGGGCGTGCTGTAGCAGAGTTCCGGTGGCACTTCCTGGCCGGCTGCGTCCTTGTGCAGCAGCTTGCGTATTCCCCCGGGAACCAGGCAAGAAACTTTGGTTCCGGGCAGTGCGGAGAGGCGGCAGGCCGGGAGTGACGTCACGGGGCGCCAAAATTCAAACTACAGAGCATAAAGGTAGGGAACCAGCGTCTCCTCAGTGTCTGTGCTGTGTTTCTATTCTAACCATGGACTCTCAGGCTTCCTCCAGAGCTGATTCTGCTGAGCAGCCTGTTCCTTTGGTCTCTGTAAGTTAATATCTTTCCTGCTTTTTACATGGGGCTGCTAAGATATGTTTCCTCTTTTACTTAGTGGGTCCCTTAAAAAAAAATGTATTATGTGCCTGGCTAAAATTTCAGAGAAAGGACAATCCTTATGTAAAAAATGCATTTCAAAAGTGGTACAAGAGGAAAAATTGGGATCTTCTGAGGATTTGAGGTCGCTTATACGGCAACAAATTCAGGCTTCTTTAGCGAATTTTAATCCTCTTCAAAATCCTGGGGTTTCTGGAATGCCATCTGGTTCTCATTTAATGGCTCCTTTGGATGTTAATACTTATCCAAAATTACAGTCTACCTCCCCTCATGCAATTTGTACTGCCGCCTCTCTTCCACCTAGTAACTACTCCGTAGCTCCATCTCAATATGCTCCTCCTGCTAAAAGAGCAAAAGTTATGGATATATCTGGTTCAGAGGAGGATGATCTTGTCTCCAGATCAGATACTGAAGGGATGGAAGAGGGTGAAGTGTCTTCTGTTCCTCCTAAGGAAAATGTAAAATATTTTTTCTCAGCAGAGGATACTGAGATTTTGGTCAAGGCGGTCAGAGGTGTTATGGGGTTAGAGGAGGTTGATAAACCTACGTCCATTCAGGATCAAATGTTTGGCGGGTTAAAATCGGCAAAAAAATGTGTTTTTCCTATCCATGAAAATCTGAAAAGTCTGATTCTGGATGAATGGCAGGACCCTGAAAGGAAACTGCAAATTTCCAGGAAAATAAAAAATAGATTGCCTTTTGAAGAAAAAGACATTGAATTATGGAATGATATTCCCAAAATAGAATGCCAATTATCAAAAGTTGTAAAGAAAACATCTCTTCCTTTACAGGATTCATGCCAACTCAAAGACCCCATGGATAGAAAAATGGATGGTCTTTTATGAAAGACCTGGCAAGCATCTACCGCCATTTTGAACCCAAACATAGCAGCTACTAGTGTAGCTAGAGCTCTTTTTATCTGGCTTTCCCAGTTAGAAGAACACATTGAGAATAAAACACCTAGAGAGGACTTATTGGCTTCTGTACCCATGCTAAAGATGGCAGCAGGGTTTTTGGCAGATGGTTTGGCTGAATCTGTGAGAATGACGGCTAAGTACGCTGCCTTATCAAATTCATCCAGGAGAGCTGTATGGCTAAAATTTTGGAAAGGGGACCCCACTTCTAAAACTAAGCTTTGAGCTATACCTTGTATAGGCAAATCTATATTTGGGCCTTTTCTGGAAGATATTCTAGGGAAGGCCGCGGATGATAAAGTTTTTCTAGAAGAGAAAGCTAAAAAACCTGCAAAAACCATTTTTCGTCCCCAAGGAAGGCCAAATTGTAGAGGGAAAGGAAAATCGGGTAGGTGGAGCTACCCCAAAGGGGGGAAAGGGTAAAGATTTCCTCCTCAATCCCTCTCAACCTGGCAAAAAGCAATGACTGGTTGGTGGGAGGAAGACTCAAGCATTTTGTGCCTCAGTGGCAACCGGTAACAACAAACCCTTGGATCCTAAACCTGTTATCGGTAGGATACAAGATAGAGTTTTCCTCCCTCCCACCTCAAAAATTTTTCGCCTCAAATCAACCTTCCCCTCTCCTGCAAGAGAGAATGCTGGAGGGGGTAAGAAATCTGCTGCATTTGGGAGCTATCATTCAGGTTCCGACTTCGGAGAGGAGTCAGGGTCACTACTCTTCTTTCTTTCTGATCCCGAAGCCCAATGGGTCCTTCAGAATGATAATAAATTTAAAATATCTGAACAAATTCATTTCCTACAAAAGATTCAAAATGGAATCAATAAAAATGACGATTCCCATGATAGCTCCCAATGCAGTAATGATTACCCTAGACCTCAAAGATGCGTACTACCATGTACCTATTCACCCGGAGCATCAGAAATATCTCCGGTTTGCGGTCAAGATAGGGGATCAAATCTTCCATTACCAATTTGTGTGTCTTCCTTTTGGAATCTCATTAGCTCCGAGATTATTCACAAAGATAATGGTGGAGGTAGTAGCACATCTTCGTCTACAAAATATAATTTTGATCCCTTATTTAGACGACTTGCTGATGACAGCCTCCTCAAAACATCTTCTCCTATCTCAATTGGATCTGGTAATACAGCATCTCCAGAACTTGGGGTGGATTGTCAATCTAGAAAAATCGGATCTTCTCCCATCCCACAGAAAGATCTTTTTAGGTATGCTGTTGGACTCAGTCAAAAAAGCAACCTTTCTACCTCCAGCAAAAAGAGAGACTATCCAGTCAAAGATAAGAAAATTCCAAAAATCAAGACTGGTGTCTATCAGAGAAGCAATGTCAATATTGGGGTCTATGACCTCCACGATTCCTGTAGTCAAATGGGCTCAATTCCACTCTAGACAGCTTCAGACTCTTTCTGTATGGAACAGATCTCAACTGACGCTAGACAAAAAATTCACATTAACCCCCGGGGCAGTGAGGTCTCTAAATTGGTGGTTGGTAGCAACAAACCTGAAGAAAGGGGTCCCTTGGCTGTCAGATCCAGTCCTTGTGACTACAGATGCAAGTGCCTGGGGATGGGGGGCTCATGTACAGGGACAGTACTTCCAAGGTCGCTGGCCTCCTCATCTAAACAATCTTTCCTCAAATTACAAGGAACTAAGAGCGGTGTGGGAGACCCTTGTGTCAGCCAAAACTCTCCTTCTCAATCAAGATATAAAAATGTACTCAGCAGGGGTGTGGAAATGTAAAAAAACTACTTGTCCAAGGGACTAAACCAGAACACAATCTACTTGTCCCTCAAGAAAATCCACTTGTCCTGGTAGATAAAATAATTTCAACCAAAATAGTCTGATCCCCCCCCCACTAGACCACCAGGGATGGATATAAGATTCCTTTAGACACTGTTGTCAACTTTAACAGCGGTGATCTAATGGTTTAATAGCGGCCACGGTGATCGCAGTATGCCAGGATATTAGCGGCCGGAGAGCTGTAGCTGTAGATAAGTCTAGATATAACTTTTTGATCACCATAAAAAATTTCTCATATGAAGTGACCAAAAATTAGCAATTCTGGACTATTCTTTTACATTTACACCGTTCACCGTACGTTTAATTAACATCATATTTTAATAGTCTGGACATTTCCACATGTAGCGATACCACTTATGTTTATTTTTGTACATTATTTTTATTAAAAGAAAATTGGAAACTTATTAGGAAAGGGGCTTATTCACATATATACGCACTTTTTAAAATATGTTAAACACTATTTTTCAGTCTTCATAGGGACTTATGTGTTACTGGGGGGGGGTGGGGTTCTGCTTCTCCAGTTTTTATGCAGCATTTTATTTACTCTAATTATGTGTCAGAAAATGCTGGAAGTTGCATTTAGTTAGTAGATAACTACAACTCCCAGCATGCCCTGATGCAGCCTATGGTTGTGTGGGTGTTGCAGCATGTTGCACTGTATAGTATTACAGTAAAGGTTATTGTGTAACATGCTGGGAGTTGTAGTTTTGGTCCATGTCAGCTGCAGAGCCATAGTCTGTGTCAGGGAATACTGGGAATTACAATTAGTAACTACAACTCCCAGCATGCCCTGATGCAGCCTATGGCTCTGCAGCTGACCTGAACCAAAACTACAACTCCCAGCATGTTGCACTTTATAGTTCTACAGTTTAGGTTATGGTGCAACATGCTGGGAGTTGTAGTTTTGGTTCGGGCGTGTTTGTGTGCATCCGTGGGGCTTTTGGTTGGCGGGTGAGTATGAAGGGGGGATTCTGGGGGTGCAATTCAGTGCGGGGGCCACTAAAAATAAATAAAATTAGATGGTACAACTGGCGGCAGTGCCCCCCCCCCCCCCCATCATACATTACATACACACGTCACAGATCCATCATACACATACACTCACACCATCGATATACACCATACATATGCACACATCATACATACACCCGCCACTGCCCACCCACATCATATATTACATACACACATCACACAGATATCATACACACATCACACATACACTCACACTATACATATACACACACATCATACATACACCGCTGCCCCCCCCACATCATACATCACATACATTACATACACATCACACATAGACAGACATCATACACACATCATACATTACATACACATCACACATAGACATCATCCATTACATACACATCACACACAGACATTATACACACATCACACACATACACTCACACCCTACATATACAACCACCCTTCCCGTCGCCTGCATTCTCTGCCTCCTCACCTGATCCGGCCATGAGTGGACATCAGAGCTGTAGTCCCGGACAGTGTGAGGTTAAATGGGTTTAAAAATCTCCCCTCACACCGGACGTCCTCTCCTCTCCCCTCCCCTCCCCCGCTCTGTGTTTTCCCCATGCAAACATGCAGCCTCCCCGTGGTGGATTAGGTCCTGTGAAGAAAGAGCAGGGGGAAGGGGAGGGATAGAGCTGTGTGCGGGGGAGGGGAGGAGTTGTGTGCCGAGCTGTGGACGTCCTTTCTCTCCCCCTGTCTTCTTGTGTTATGTGCAGCTGCGTCCTCCATCTTCCGGGAGGATTAGATAAGGGGGCGGGGCTCAATTATATAATGCGAACGTGCGACCTCGGGCTCTGCAGTCAGCTGGGGGCCGCCGCCGCCCCCTCCATACACTCTGAGCTCCGGTGTGAGGTGTAGACTTGCATCCGCTCCTGCGCCTCACACCGGTGCATTGCCGTAGAATGAGATTTGCCATAGAATGAGATGGTACGGCAATGCACTGGCAGTAAAGAAAAATAAGGGGGAAGTCTGTCTGTCCCTGCTAGCCCGATACAGGGCTAAATCTATAAACAATTCACCTGCCCGGTGCCCAAAACTACTTGTCCCGGGCGTCGGGCGATAGAATTTCCACATCCCTGCTCAGACAATTCAACAACAGTAGCTTTTCTGTGGCATCAGGGGGGCACAAGGCACAAAGCTCTGCAAGCTATTGCGGCCAGAATCTTTGCTTGGTCGGAAATAAATGTCTCCTCCATTATGGCCGTTCATCTGAAGGGATCCTGCAATCAGATAGCGGACTTTCTAATGGTCCCTAAATCCTTCTGTGTTCCATCTACTGGTTCTCAAGTGGGGTCAACCCTCTATAGATCTGTTTGCCTCTCGTTAGAACACCAAGACTACTCAGTTATACTCTCTAAATCCGAGAGAAAGGCCGCTTGCAGTGGACGCATTAGCTCAAAATTGGCAATTTCCTCTGGCCTATGCCTTTCCTCCTTTTCCTCTGATTGCAAGAACTCTAGCGAAGATCCGAGACAGCAATTTAAAAGTGATATTTGTGGCCCCATACTGGCCAAAGAGGGGGTGGTTTTGTCTATTGAAAAGTCTAGCGATAGAACCCCCCTTCCCTCTATCTCTAGTGGAAGACCGTCTGTCTCAGGGCCCAGTATTTCATCAGGGTCTACAAAACCTACATCTTACAGCCTGGATTTTGATGAGTCAAATTTGAGAAAACAAGGTCTGTCTCTACATTCTACATAAAGTCATTTCTACATTATTGAAGAGTAGGAAACCCTCTACTTCAAAAATATACCTAAAAATCTGGAAGAAATTTCTATCCTGGAGTAAACAAATTGATCCAGACCCATCTCATCCTAATTATCCACAAATTTTGGATTTCCTTCAAGAGGGATCTGAGAAGGGACTCTCGCTTAATACACTAAAAGTCCAAGTGACAGCATTGGGGGCTTTCTTTGATCATCAGATTGCAGATCATCGATGGATTAAAAGGTTTTTTAAAGCGGTTTCTAGACTAAAACCTAAAACTCCAATCCGTACACCCTCTTGGAACCTTAATTTGGTGCTATCTGCTCTCACTTCTCACCCTTTTGAACCTCTAGATCAGTGTTCTATAACATTTGTCACTCTTAAACTAGCTTTTCTCATAGCTATTACTTCTGCTAGAAGAGTTGGAGAAATTCAAGCCCTGTCAATCAATGAACCATACATGTCCATATCTGATGACAAAGTAACCCTCAGATTAGATCCTTCTTTTCTCCCTAAAGTGGTTACTGACTTCCACCGGTCTCAAGAAATTTTTCTTCCTTCCTTTTGTAATAATCCCAAAAAATCCACAGGAAGAGAAACTTCACTTGTTAGACGTTGGAAGATGTCTTCTCTATTATTTGGATATCACAAGTCTTTGGAGGAAAGACTCTAATCTTCTTTTGCAGTTCCAAGGCCCGAATAAGGGTAGGAAAGCTTCCAAAAGTACTATAGCCTGGTAGATCAAGAGTGCCATTGTTGAAGCATATAAAGTTAGTGGGGAACAAGTCCCTGACGGTCTGAAAGCTCATTCTACTAGAGCAATGTCAACATCCTGGGCGGAAAGATCTGCTGCCTCAATAGATCAGATTTGTAGGGCAGCTACATGGTCAAATCCCCATACCTTTTTTAAACATTATAGACTCGACTTATCAGAGTCTCATGATTTGGCCTTCGGTAGAAAAGTTCTGCAGGCCATTGTCCCTCCCTAATGATGTTTATTTGGTATTTCTCATGTGGGCTGTCATGGTGGACGATATGTAAAGATAGAATTATTTACTTACCGATAATTCAGTCTTCTTGAGTCCACCATGACAGCCCCATTATTTCCCTCCCTATTTTTGGTGTTGGTGGTTTTCTTCTACTGGCATTACTTTTTCTGGTGTCCCTTTTTAATTTGTAAAACACGGGGGGGGGGGGGGGGGGCTTTTAACCTTTTCTGTTTCCTGTTCCTATTAGTTTCTATGGGACCACCTTTCATGTGGGCTGTCATGGTGGACTCAAGAAAACCGAATTATCAGTAAGTAAATAATTCTATCTTTTTCATTTGCACAGCCCACTGTTCCAAAGATCTGTCAAATGCCAGTGGGGTGTAAATGTTCACTGCACCCCTTATTAAATTCTGTGAGGGGTGTAGTTTCCAAAATGAGGTCACCTGTGGGGGGGGTCCACTGTTCTGGCACCACGGGGGGCTTTGTAAACGCACATGGCCCCAAACTTCTGTTCCAAACAAATTCTCTTTCTAAAAGCTCAATGGCGCTCCTCCTCTTCTGAGCATTGTAGTTCACCCACAGAGCATTTGACGTCCACACATGGGGTATTTCCATACTCAGAAGAGATGGGGTTACAAATTCTGGGGGGAATTTTCTCCCATTACCCCTTGTAAAAATGTAAAATTTGGGAAAAAAACATTTTAGTGAAAAAAAATTTTTTTTTTTCATTTACACATCCAACCTTAACAAAAAGTTGTCAAATGCCAGTGGAGTGTTAATGCTCACTGGACCCCTTGTTACGTTCCTTGAGGGTGTAGTTTCCAAAATAGTATGTCATGTGTTTTTTTTTTTTGCTGTCCTGGCACCATATGGGCTTCCTAAATGTGACATGCCCCTTAAAAACCATTTAAGAAAAACTCACTCTCCAAAATCGCTCTGTCGCTCCTTCCCTTCTGAGCCCTCTACTGCACTCACAGAGCACTTTACATACAAATATGAGGTATTTCCTTACTCGAAAGAAATTGGGTTACACATTTTAGGAAGATTTCTCTCCTTTTAACCCTTGTAAAAATTCAAAAACTGGGTCTACAAGAACATGAGAGTGTAAAAAATGAAGATTTTGAATTTTCTACTTCAATTTGCTGCTATTCCTATGAGATGTAATAGTATATATTATTAATATTATTATTATTTAGGACATGATTTTTCTAGACCGCCACTGTTTTCCATCTTCTTTATTTTGTTTTTCAAAAACTGTTTTCCCCCCAGTCACAATCTGATCTCTTTATTCCACGAGCTAAGTGCGGGAACAGGTTAACTCCCTAAGCTCTGAACGTTTTTCTGGTATTTGTGCTCCATGAAATGTCTACTATAATTATAGTAATTGTCACCACTCGGGGGCGCTATTGGATCATATATAAATAGTTCTATAGAGAGGATTGATGAAATGTATAATAAATGATGTCTCTATAATTATATAATTGTCACCACTCGGGGGCGCTATTGGTCATATATAAATAGTTCTATAGAGAGGATTGATGAAATGTATAATAAATGATGTCTCTATAATTATATAATTGTCACCACTCGGGGGCGCTATTGGATCATATATAAATAGTTCTATAGAGAGGATTGATGAAATGTATAATAAATGATGTCTCTATAATTATATAATTGTCACCACTCGGGGGCGCTATTGGTCATATATAAATAGTTCTATAGAGAGAGGATTGATGAAATGTATAATAAATGATGTCTCTATAATTATATAATTGTCACCACTCGGGGGCGCTATTGGATCATATATAAATAGTTCTATAGAGAGGATTGATGAAATGTATAATAAATGATGTCTCTATAATTATATAATTGTCACCACTCGGGGGCGCTATTGGTCATATATAAATAGTTCTATAGAGAGAGGATTGATGAAATGTATAATAAATGATGTCTCTATAATTATATAATTGTCACCACTCGGGGGCGCTATTGGATCATATATAAATAGTTCTATAGAGAGGATTGATGAAATGTATAATAAATGATGTCTCTATAATTATATAATTGTCACCACTCGGGGGCGCTATTGGGTCATATATAAATAGTTCTATAGAGAGGATTGATGAAATGTATAATAAATGATGTCTCTATAATTATATAATTATCACCACTCGGGGGCGCTATTGGTCATATATAAATAGTTCTATAGAGAGGATTGATGAAATGTATAATAAATGATGTCTCTATAATTATATAATTGTCACCACTCGGGGGCGCTATTGGATCATATATAAATAGTTTTATAGAGAGAGGATTGATGAAATGTATAATAAATGATGTCTGTATAATTATATAATTGTCACCACTCGGGGGCGCTATTGGGTCATATATAAATAGTTCTATAGAGAGGATTGATTAAATGTATAATAAATGATGTCTCTATAATTATATAATTGTCACCACTCGGGGGCGCTATTGGTCCATATATAAATAGTTCTATAGAGAGGATTGATGAAATGTATAATAAATGATGTCCCTATAATTATATAATTGTCACCACTCGGGGGCGCTATTGGTCATATATAAATAGTTCTATAGAGAGGATTGATGAAATGTATAATAAATGATGTCTCTATAATTATATAATTGTCACCACTCGGGGGCGCTATTGGTCCATATATAAATAGTTCTATAGAGAGGATTGATGAAATGTATAATAAATGTCTGTATAATTATATAATTGTCACCACTCGGGGGCGCTATTGGGTCATATATAAATAGTTCTATAGAGAGAGGATTGATGAAATGTATAATAAATGATGTCTGTATAATTATATAATTATCACCACTCGGGGGCGCTATTGGTCCATATATAAATAGTTCTATAGAGAGGATTGATGAAATGTATAATAAATGATGTCTCTATAATTATATAATTGTCACCACTCGGGGGCGCTATTGGTCATATATAAATAGTTCTATAGAGAGAGGATTGATGAAATGTATAATAAATGATGTCTCTATAATTATATAATTGTCACCACTCGGGGGCGCTATTGGATCATATATAAATAGTTCTATAGAGAGGATTGATGAAATGTATAATAAATGATGTCTCTATAATATATAATTGTCACCACTCGGGGGCGCTATTGGATCATATATAAATAGTTCTATAGAGAGGATTGATGAAATGTATAATAAATGATGTCTCCTATAATTATATAATTGTCACCACTCGGGGGCGCTATTGGTCCATATCTAAATAGTTCTATAGAGAGGATTGATGAAATGTATAATAAATGATGTCTCTATAATTATATAATTGTCACCACTCGGGGGCGCTATTGGATCATATATAAATAGTTCTATAGAGAGGATTGATGAAATGTATAATAAATGATGTCTCTATAATTATATAATTGTCACCACTCGGGGGCGCTATTGGTCATATATAAATAGTTCTATAGAGAGCGGATTGATGAAATGTATAATAAATGATGTCTCTATAATTATATAATTGTCACCACTCGGGGGCGCTATTGGATCATATATAAATAGTTCTATAGAGAGGATTGATGAAATGTATAATAAATGATGTCTGTATAATTATATAATTGTCACCACTCGGGGGCGCTATTGGGTCATATATAAATAGTTCTATAGAGAGAGGATTGATGAAATGTATAATAAATGATGTCTCTATAATTATATAATTGTCACCACTCGGGGGCGCTATTGGGTCATATATAAATAGTTCTATAGAGAGGATTGATGAAATGTATAATAAATGATGTCTCTATAATTATATAATTGTCACCACTCGGGGGCGCTATTGGTCCATATATAAATAGTTCTATAGAGAGGATTGATGAAATGTATAATAAATGATGTCTCCTATAATTATATAATTGTCACCACTCGGGGGCGCTATTGGATCACAGTATAAATAGGATTGAGGGTCATTCGTATCTTCAGAAAACAAGCGAGGATCCAGCACATGTGAAATTTTATCTTTATTTCGTAACTTGACACACAGATAAAATCAACTCCAGCATCAGACACGTCTCCAGCGCATGCGCTCTCTCTCTCCGGAGGCTCCAATGCCTCACCCTTCACCTGAGGGAAGACGTAACAATAAGATAATGAGATTATTCCATAAAATAAACATTGTTAAAAACATATTGTATTAAATCAGCATGTTACAAATGGAATAACAAAAAATTTTTTTTTTACTTATGTATATAAATACTGGCAACATTGATTATTAAAGGGGTACTCCGGTGCCAGAAAGAGAAAAAGATTTAGAGTAGGAGAAAATCTCCATAGCAGACATATGCTACTCTGGACAGTTCCTAAAATGGACAGAGATGTCAGCAGAGAGCTCTGTGTTCCAAAAAGAAAAGAATGAATCTGTAGTATTCAGCAGCTAATAACTACTGGAAGGATTAAGATTTTTTAATAGAAGTAATTTACAAGTCTGTTTAACTTTCTGGCACCAGTTGATTGGGAAAAAAAAAAAAAACGTTTTCCACCATTGTACCCCTTTAACCCCTTAAGGTAAGGCCCATTTTGGCCTTAAAGGGGTACTCCGCTGAAAACCTTTTTTCTTTTAAATCAACTGGTGGCAGAAAGTTAAACATATTTGTAAATTACTTTTATTAAAAAATCTTGATCCTTCCAGTACTTATTAGCTGCTGAATGCTACAGAGGAAATTCCTTTTTTGGAACACTGATGACATCACGAACACAGTGCTCTCTGCTGACATCTGTGTCCATTTTAGCAACCATGCATAGCAGATGTATGCTAAGGGCAGCATGGTGGCTCAGTGGTTAGCACTACTGCCTTGCAGTGCTGGGGACTTGGGTTCAAATCCCACTAAGGACAACAATAAATAAAGCGTTATTATTATTATAATAACGTCAGCAGAGAGAACTGTGGTCGTGATGTCATCAGAGAGCATTCCAAAAAGAAAAGAATTTCCTCTGTAGTATTCAACAGCTAATAAGTACTGGAAGGATTAAGATTTTTTTTAATAGAAGTAATTTACAAATATGTTTAACTATCTGCCACCAGTTGATTTAAAAGAAAAAAGGTTTTCACCGGAGTACCCCTTTAAGGATCAGACCAATTTTATTTTTGCATTTTCGTTTTTTCCTCCTCGCCTTCTAAAATCATAACTTATACTTCCATCCACAGACCCATATGAGGAGTTGTTTTTTGCGTCACCAATTTTACTTTGTAATTACATCACTTATTTTACCATGGACGTTTTACTTTTTTATTGGGGGAGGGGATTTTTCACTTTTATTAAATTTTTTTTACCTTTTCCTTCCCCATAGGGGACTATCTATAACAATCCTTTGATTGCTTATACTGTTCAGTGCTATGTATAGGACACAGCACTGATCAGTATTATCGGTCATCTTCTGGTATTGTCTGCTCAATCTCAGACCAGAGCATAAGACCCCGGGAGACGACCGGAGCCAGGTGAGGGGACCTCCGGCCACCATGCTGGATGATCGCCGTGGGCGATCCGATCATCCATTCAAAGTACCGCACTGCTGCAGATGCCGTGATCTGTATTGATCACAGCATCTGAGGGGTAAAATGGCGGACATCCGCGCGATCGCGGATGTCCGCCATTACCGGCGGGTCCCTGGCTGCTGATAGCAGCCGGGACCTACTGGGCATGACGCGAGCATGAGTCATTAGACAGTCGTCAGTCACATCCAGCTTTGACTGAACCTTCCCAGACACCGTCCCTGGTATAACTCCTCCTTCAGCGTCATGTACGTCTGGCTCACCATGACGTACATTTACATCCATTGTAGTTAAGGGGTTAATAATGGAATAGCAGTTCGCGGTGGACATTCATTCCAAATGGAGCCCTGGTCCCCAAGGTGAACTGCCAAAATGCTTCTTTATCTGCCAGTTCTTTGCAGGTACAACCTTTGCGAGGTCCAACCTTAAAGGGGTACTCTGGCCCAGTGGTTCCCACCGCTGGGGACCCCTGCAATCTTGCATTCAGCACCCACCTCGGGGAGCTGCGCGCTGCCAGCTCAGAATCTGCTGTGTGACGACTACAGGGCCGGAGTATCGTGACTCCGCTCCCGTGTGATGTCACGCCCCGCCCCCGCTATGCAAGTCTATGGGAGGGGGAGTGACGGCTGCCACACCCCCTCCTATAGGATTGCATTGAGGGGGCGGGGCGTGACATCACAATAGTCCGGCCCTGTGGTCGTCACATGGCAAATTCTGAGCTGGCGGCGCGCAGCTCCCCAAGGTGGGTGCAGAATGCAAGATTGCAGGGGTCCCCAGCGGCGGTACCTCTGCGGTCAGACATCTTATCCAAAGGATAGGGGATAAGAAGTCTTAGGGCCGGAGTACCCCTTTAACATGTTCAATGCCATAAATCTTTGAATCCTTTTACGTTACCTCCATGTACAGTGTGAAGGTTTGAGGATGCAGCAGACTTATTGTGTAAAGACGGAGTACTGCTGTCACTTAGATGTTCAAGAGCCCTCACCCTTAACCCTTTAATGACACAGGACATATATTTACATCCTACGCCAGCTCCCGCGATATATCGCGGGGGTCATGCGGTGACCCCACGTCATATCCCTGACTGCCTGCATGACGAGTGGTGTCTGCAGCACAACGCTTCCCTGACTGTCTACATGACAAGTGGTGTCTGCAGCACAACGCTTCCCTGACGGTCTACATGACGAGTGGTGTCTGCAGCACAACGCTTCCATGACTGTCTACATGACGAGTGGTGTCTGCAGCACAACGCTTCCCTGACTGTCTACATGACGAGTGGTGTCTGCAGCACAACGCTTCCCTGACGGTCTACATGACGAGTGGTGTCTGCAGCAGGGCGCTTCCCTGACTGTCTACATGACGAGTGGTGTCTGCAGCAGGGCGCTTCCCTGACTGTCTACATGACGAGTGGTGTCTGCAGCAGGGCGCTTCCCTGACTGTCTACATGACGAGTGGTGTCTGCAGCAGGGCGCTTCCCTGACTGTCTACATGACGAGTGGTGTCTGCAGCACAACGCTTCCCTGACTGTCTACATGACGAGTGGTGTCTGCAGCAGGGCGCTTCCCTGACTGTCTACATGACGAGTGGTGTCTGCAGCAGGGCGCTTCCCTGACTGTCTACATGACGAGTGGTGTCTGCAGCAGGGCGCTTCCCTGACTGTCTACATGACGAGTGGTGTCTGCAGCACAACGCTTCCCTGACTGTTTACATGACGAGTGGTGTCTGCAGCAGGGCGCTTCCCTGACTGTCTACATGACGAGTGGTGTCTGCAGCAGGGCGCTTCCCTGACTGTCTACATGACGAGTGGTGTCTGCAGCAGGGCGCTTCCCTGACTGTCTACATGACGAGTGGTGTCTGCAGCAGGGCGCTTCCCTGACTGTCTACATGACGAGTGGTGTCTGCAGCACAACGCTTCCCTGACTGTCTACATGACGAGTGGTGTCTGCAGCACAACGCTTCCCTGACTGTCTACATGACGAGTGGTGTCTGCAGCAGGGCGCTTCCCTGACTGTCTACATGACGAGTGGTGTCTGCAGCAGGGCGCTTCCCTGACTGTCTACATGACGAGTGGTGTCTGCAGCAGGGCGCTTCCCTGACTGTCTACATGACGAGTGGTGTCTGCAGCAGGGCGCTTCCCTGACTGTCTACATGACGAGTGGTGTCTGCAGCAGGGCGCTTCCCTGACTGTCTACATGACGAGTGGTGTCTGCAGCAGGGCGCTTCCCTGACTGTCTACATGACGAGTGGTGTCTGCAGCAGGGCGCTTCCCTGACTGTCTACATGACGAGTGGTGTCTGCAGCAGGGCGCTTCCCTGACTGTCTACATGACGAGTGGTGTCTGCAGCAGGGCGCGTCCCTGACTGTCTACATGACGAGTGGTGTCTGCAGCAGGGCGCTTCCCTGACTGTCTACATGACGAGTGGTGTCTGCAGCAGGGCGCTTCCCTGACTGTCTACATGACGAGTGGTGTCTGCAGCAGGGCGCTTCCCTGACTGTCTACATGACGAGTGGTGTCTGCAGCAGGGCGCTTCCCTGACTGTCTACATGACGAGTGGTGTCTGCAGCAGGGCGCTTCCCTGACTGTCTACATGACGAGTGGTGTCTGCAGCACAACGCTTCCCTGACTGTTTACATGACGAGTGGTGTCTGCAGCAGGGCGCTTCCCTGACTGTCTACATGACGAGTGGTGTCTGCAGCAGGGCGCTTCCCTGACTGTCTACATGACGAGTGGTGTCTGCAGCAGGGCGCTTCCCTGACTGTCTACATGACGAGTGGTGTCTGCAGCACAACGCTTCCCTGACTGTTTACATGACGAGTGGTGTCTGCAGCAGGGCGCTTCCCTGACTGTCTACATGACGAGTGGTGTCTGCAGCAGGGCGCTTCCCTGACTGTCTACATGACGAGTGGTGTCTGCAGCACAACGCTTCCCTGACTGTCTACATGACGAGTGGTGTCTGCAGCACAACGCTTCCCTGACTGTCTACATGACGAGTGGTGTCTGCAGCAGGGCGCTTCCCTGACTGTCTACATGACGAGTGGTGTCTGCAGCAGGGTGCTTCCCTGACTGTCTACATGACGAGTGGTGTCTGCAGCAGGGCGCTTCCCTGACTGTCTACATGACAAGTGGTGTCTGCAGCACAACGCTTCCCTGACTGTCTACATGACGAGTGGTGTCTGCAGCACAACGCTTCCCTGACTGTCTAAATGACGAGTGGTATCTGCAGCACAACGCTTCCCTGACTGTCTACATGACGAGTGGTGTCTGCAGCACAACGCTTCCCTGACTGTCTACATGACGAGTGGTATCTGCAGCACAACGCTTCCCTGACTGTCTACATGACGAGTGGTGTCTGCAGCACAACGCTTCCCTGACTGTCTACATGACGAGTGGTGTCTGCAGCACAACGCTTCCCTGACTGTCTACATGACGAGTGGTGTCTGCAGCACAACGCTTCCCTGACTGTCTACATGACGAGTGGTGTCTGCAGCACAACGCTTCCCTGACTGTCTACATGACTAGCACCAGATCACATGACAGGCCCGGCCGCTATGAGAAGGGACAAGGAATGAGGTGGGACCCGGCGCTGAAGGAGGAGTTATACCAGGGACGGTGTCTGGGAAGGTTCAGTCAAAGCTGGATGTGACTGAAGACTAATGACTCATAGCTCTGTATTAATTACAGGGTCTGACTGTCACACACAGCTTTTCCAGGTTTCAGAATGGCACATGACCTGCTTAGCACTGACACATTTCTAGCCATTTAGGTGCCTGGGAAAGCTGTGTGTGACTGTCATACCCTGTAATCATTACAGAGCCATAACAGTGTCTGACTGTCACACACAACTGTCACGATGCCGGCTGGCAGGTAGTGGATCCTCTGTGCCAGAGAGGGATTGGCGTGGACCGTGCTAGTGGATCGGTTCTAAGTCACTACTGGTTTTCACCAGAGCCCGCCGCAAAGCGGGATGGTCTTGCTGCGGCGGTAGTGACCAGGTCGTATCCACTAGCAACGGCTCAACCTCTCTGGCTGCTGAAGATAGACGCGGTACAAGGGAGTAGACAGAAGCAAGGTCGGACGTAGCAGAAGGTCGGGGCAGGCAGCAAGGATCGTAGTCAGGGGCAACGGCAGGAGGTCTGGAACACAGGCTAGGAACACACAAGGAAACGCTTTCACTGGCACGATGGCAACAAGATCCGGCGAGGGAGTGAAGGGGAAGTGAGGTGATATAGGGAAGTGCACAGGTGATAACACTAATTGGAACCACTGCGCCAATCAGCGGCGCAGTGGCCCTTTAAATCGCAAAGACCCGGCGCGCGCGCCCTAGGGAGCGGGGCCGCGCGCGCCGGGACAGGACTGACGGAGAGCGAGTCAGGTACGGGAGCCGGGGTGCGCATCGCGAGCGGGCGCTACCCGCATCGCGAATCGCATCCCGGCTGGAGGCGGTATCGCAGCGCCCCGGGTCAGTGGATCTGACCGGAGCGCTGCAGTGAGGAGAGTGTAGCGAGCGCTCCGGGGAGGAGCGGGGACCCGGAGCGCTCGGCGTAACAGTACCCCCCCCCTTGGGTCTCCCCCTCTTCTTGGAGCCTGAGAACCTGAGGACCAGACTTTTGTCCAGGATATTGTCCTCAGGTTCCCAGGACCTCTCTTCTGGACCACAACCCTCCCAATCCACTAAAAAGAAAGTTTTCCCTCTGACCTTTTTTGATGCTAAAATCTCTTTGACGGAGAAGATGTCCGAGGAGCCGGAGACAGGAGTGGGAGGAACAGATTTGGGAGAGAAACGGTTAATGATAAGTGGTTTAAGAAGAGAAACGTGAAAGGCATTAGGAATACGAAGAGAAGGAGGAAGAAGAAGTTTGTAAGAGACAGGATTAATCTGGCACAAAATTTTGAAAGGACCAAGATAGCGTGGTCCCAACTTATAGCTAGGGACACGGAAGCGGACATATTTAGCGGAGAGCCATACCTTGTCTCCAGGGGAAAAAATGGGAGGAGCTCTTCTCTTCTTATCCGCG
This sequence comes from Hyla sarda, assembly GCF_029499605.1. NCBI lineage: Eukaryota > Metazoa > Chordata > Amphibia > Anura > Hylidae > Hyla > Hyla sarda. Next base: position 1,337,908 of record NC_079190.1, read on the forward strand.
AATTTCTTCATGCGTGAAGAAGCCTGTAAGAGAGAATTTTGGGTCTCTCTCCATATGATGGAAAGATCACGAGAAATTCCATCCACAGCGGGCAGACCAGAGGGCAAGGGGGTAGGGAGGGGGGGGAAGAGGGTGACGGCCGTACACCACGAAAAATGGGGATTTGGAGGAAGATTCAGAGACTCTGAAATTATACGAGAATTCGGCCCAAGGTAGAAGATCTGCCCAGTCATCCTGGCGGGAGGAAACAAAATGTCGTAAATAATCACCCAAGACCTGGTTAATTCTTTCTACTTGTCCATTGGATTGAGGATGATATGCAGAAGAAAAATTTAATTTAATCTTGAGTTGTTTACAGAGAGCCCTCCAGAATTTAGACACGAATTGGACGCCTCTATCCGAGACGATCTGCGTAGGCAACCCGTGAAGACGAAAAATGTGTACAAAAAATTGTTTAGCCAACTGAGGCGCTGAAGGAAGACCAGGAAGAGGGATGAAATGTGCCATTTTGGAGAATCGATCAACGACCACCCAAATAACAGTGTTGCCATGGGATGGGGGTAAGTCAGTAATAAAATCCATACCAATCAGAGACCAAGGCTGTTCGGGGACAGGCAGAGGATGAAGAAAACCAGCGGGCTTCTGGCGAGGAGTCTTATCCCGGGCACAGATAGTGCAGGCTCGCACAAAGTCCACCACATCAGTCTCTAGAGTCGGCCACCAATAGAAGCGAGAGATGAGTTGCACAGATTTCTTGATGCCCGCATGACCTGCGAGATGGGAGGAGTGACCCCATTTGAGGATTCCGAGGCGTTGGCGTGGAGAAACAAAGGTCTTTCCTGGAGGAGTTTGCCTGATGGAGGCTGGAGAAGTGGAAATCAGGCAGTCAGGAGGAATGATGTGTTGAGGAGAGAGTTCAACTTCAGAAGCATCTGAGGAACGAGAGAGAGCATCTGCCCTAATGTTCTTATCGGCAGGCCGAAAGTGAATTTCAAAATTAAATCGGGCAAAGAACAGAGACCACCTGGCCTGGCGAGGATTCAGCCGTTGGGCAGACTGGAGGTAGGAGAGGTTCTTGTGATCGGTGTAAATAATAACTGGAAATCTTGATCCCTCCAGCAGATGCCTCCATTCCTCAAGTGCTAATTTAATGGCTAGAAGCTCTCGATCCCCGATGGAGTAGTTCCTCTCCGCCGGAGAGAAGGTCCTAGAAAAAAAACCACAAGTAACAGCATGCCCGGAAGAGTTTTTTTGTAGAAGGACAGCTCCAGCTCCCACTGAGGAGGCATCAACCTCCAATAGGAAGGGTTTAGATGGGTCAGGTCTGGAGAGCACGGGAGCCGAAGAAAAGGCAGACTTGAGCCGTTTAAAGGCGTCTTCCGCTTGAGGAGGCCAAGACTTGGGATCGGCATTTTTTTTGGTTAAAGCCACAATAGGGGCCACAACGGTAGAAAAATGTGGAATAAATTGCCTGTAATAATTGGCGAACCCCAAAAAACGTTGGATGGCACGGAGTCCGGAGGGGCGTGGCCAATCTAAGACGGCAGAGAGTTTGTCTGGATCCATTTGTAGTCCCTGGCCAGACACCAAGTATCCTAGGAAAGGAAGAGATTGGCATTCAAACAGACATTTCTCTATTTTGGCATAGAGTTGATTGTCACGAAGTCTCTGAAGAACCATACGGACATGCTGGCGGTGTTCTTCTAGATTGGCAGAAAAAATCAGGATATCGTCCAGATATACAACAACACAGGAGTATAGGAGATCACGAAAAATTTCATTAACAAAGTCTTGGAAGACGGCAGGGGCGTTGCACAGGCCAAAGGGCATGACCAGATACTCAAAGTGTCCATCTCTGGTGTTAAATGCCGTTTTCCATTCATCCCCCTCTCTGATGCGGATGAGATTATAAGCACCTCTTAAGTCCAGTTTGGTAAAAATGTGGGCACCTTGGAGGCGATCAAAGAGTTCAGAGATGAGGGGTAGGGGGTAGCGGTTCTTAACCGTGATTTTATTAAGACCGCGGTAGTCAATGCAAGGACGTAGAGAGCCATCTTTTTTGGACACAAAGAAAAATCCGGCTCCGGCAGGAGAGGAGGATTTACGGATAAAGCCCTTTTTTAAATTCTCCTGGACGTATTCGGACATGGCAAGAGTCTCTGGGACGGACAGAGGATAGATTCTGCCCCAGGGTGGAGTAGTGCCCGGGAGGAGGTCGATAGGACAATCATAAGGCCTGTGAGGAGGTAGAGTCTCAGCTTGTTTTTTGCAAAAAACGTCCGCAAAGTCCATATAGGCCTTAGGGAGACCGGTTACAGGAGGAACCACAGAGTCACGGCAAGGGTTACTGGGAACCGGTTTTAGGCAGTCCTTGGAACAAGAGGGCCCCCAACTCTTGATCTCCCCAGTGGACCAATCCAGGGTTGGGGAATGAAGTTGAAGCCAGGGAAGTCCAAGGAGAATTTCAGAAGTGCAATTGGGGAGGACCAAAAGTTCAATCCTCTCGTGATGAGATCCGATGCACATTAGAAGGGGCTCCGTGCGGAAACGTATGGTACAGTCCAATCTTTCATTGTTTACACAATTGATGTAGAGGGGTCTGGCGAGACTGGTCACCGGGATGTTGAACCTGTTGACGAGAGAGGCCAAAATAAAATTTCCTGCAGATCCGGAGTCCAAGAAGGCCACAGCAGAGAAGGAGAAGGCAGAGGCAGACATCCGCACAGGCACAGTAAGACGTGGAGAAGCAGAGTAGACATCAAGGACTGTCTCACCTTTGTGCGGAGTCAGCGTACGTCTTTCCAGGCGGGGAGGACGGATAGGACAATCTTTCAGGAAGTGTTCGGTACTAGCACAGTACAGGCAGAGATTCTCCATACGGCGTCGTGTCCTCTCTTGAGGTGTCAGGCGAGACCGGTCGACCTGCATAGCCTCCACGGCGGGAGGCACAGGAACAGATTGCAGGGGACCAGAGGAGAGAGGAGCCGGGGAGAAGAAACGCCTCGTGCGAACAGAGTCCATATCCTGGCGGAGCTCCTGACGCCTTTCGGAAAAACGCATGTCAATGCGAGTGGCTAGGTGAATGAGTTCATGTAGATTAGCAGGGATTTCTCGTGCGGCCAGAACATCTTTAATGTTGCTGGATAGGCCTTTTTTAAAGGTCGCGCAGAGTGCCTCATTATTCCAGGATAATTCTGAAGCAAGAGTACGGAATTGTACGGCATACTCGCCAACGGAAGAATTACCCTGGACCAGGTTCAACAGGGCAGTCTCAGCAGAAGAGGCTCGGGCAGGTTCCTCAAAGACACTTCGAATTTCCGAGAAGAAGGAGTGTACAGAGGCAGTGACGGGGTCATTGCGGTCCCAGAGCGGTGTGGCCCAAGACAGGGCTTTTCCAGACAGAAGGCTGACTACGAAAGCCACCTTAGACCTTTCAGTGGGGAACTGGTCCGACATCATCTCCAAGTGCAATGAACATTGGGAAAGAAAGCCACGGCAAAACTTAGAGTCCCCATCAAATTTATCCGGCAAGGATAGTCGTAGTCCAGAAGCGGCCACTCGCTGCGGAGGAGGTGCAGGAGCTGGCGGAGGAGATGATTGCTGAAGCTGTGGTAGTGACTGCTGTAGCATAACGGTCAGTTGAGACAGCTGTTGGCCTTGTTGCGCTATCTGTTGTGACTGCTGGGCGACCACCGTGGTGAGGTCAGCGACAACTGGCAGAGGAACTTCAGCGGGATCCATGGCCGGATCTACTGTCACGATGCCGGCTGGCAGGTAGTGGATCCTCTGTGCCAGAGAGGGATTGGCGTGGACCGTGCTAGTGGATCGGTTCTAAGTCACTACTGGTTTTCACCAGAGCCCGCCGCAAAGCGGGATGGTCTTGCTGCGGCGGTAGTGACCAGGTCGTATCCACTAGCAACGGCTCAACCTCTCTGGCTGCTGAAGATAGACGCGGTACAAGGGAGTAGACAGAAGCAAGGTCGGACGTAGCAGAAGGTCGGGGCAGGCAGCAAGGATCGTAGTCAGGGGCAACGGCAGGAGGTCTGGAACACAGGCTAGGAACACACAAGGAAACGCTTTCACTGGCACGATGGCAACAAGATCCGGCGAGGGAGTGAAGGGGAAGTGAGGTGATATAGGGAAGTGCACAGGTGATAACACTAATTGGAACCACTGCGCCAATCAGCGGCGCAGTGGCCCTTTAAATCGCAAAGACCCGGCGCGCGCGCGCCCTAGGGAGCGGGGCCGCGCGCGCCGGGACAGGACTGACGGAGAGCGAGTCAGGTACGGGAGCCGGGGTGCGCATTGCGAGCGGGCGCTACCCGCATCGCGAATCGCATCCCGGCTGGAGGCGGTATCGCAGCGCCCCGGGTCAGTGGATCTGACCGGAGCGCTGCAGTGAGGAGAGTGTAGCGAGCGCTCCGGGGAGGAGCGGGGACCCGGAGCGCTCGGCGTAACAACAACTTTCCAATAGCTTCTGAATGGCAAGGAATGTGTCAGTGCTAGTCAGATCATGTGCCATTCAGAAGCCTGGAAAAGCTGTGTGTGACATTCAAACTCTTGTCTAATGACTCATGGCCCTGTAATAATTACAGGGTCTGACTGTCACCCACAGCTTTCCCAGGCTTCTGAATGGCACATGATCTATTCTATCATGTTTTATCCTCCAGCACCTCCAAACCTGCAGTCAGTATGCTAATGTTACATCACATCTTATTCTCCAGTCACCTCTAAAGCTGTACTCCCTATTCTGTTGTTCTATAACGTCTTATTCTCCAGTCACCTCTAAAGCTGCAGTCAGTATTCTAGGGTTACATCACGTCTTATCCTGCAGTCACCAAAGCTGTACTCACTATTCTGCTGTTATATCCTGTCTTATCCTCCAGAGCTGTACTCACTATTCTGCTGTTACATCACGTCTTATCCTGCAGTCACCAAAGCTGTACTCACTATTCTGCTGTTATATCATGTATTATCCTCCAGAGCTGCACTCACTATTCTGCTGTTATATCATGTCTTATCCTCCAGAGCTGCACTCACTATTCTGCTGTTACATCATGTCTTATCCTCCAGAGCTGCACTCACTATTCTGCTGTTATATCATGTCTTATCCTCCAGAGCTGCACTCACTATTCTGCTGTTATATCATGTCTTATCCTCCACAGCTGCACTCACTATTCTGCTGTTATATCATGTCTTATCCTCCAGAGCTGCACTCACTATTCTGCTGTTACATCATGTCTTATCCTCCAGAGCTGCACTCACTATTCTGCTGTTACATCATGTCTTCTCCTCCAGTCACCAAAGCTGTACTTGTTATTCTGCTGTTATATAACGTCTTATCCTCCAGAGCTGCACTCACTATTCTGCTGTTATATAACGTCTTATTCTCCAGTCACCATCAAAGCTGTACTTGATATTCTGCTGTTATATAATGGCTTATCCTCTAGTCACTTCAAAAGCTGCACTAACTATTCTGCTTTTACATCAGGTCTTAGGCTATGTTCACACGTCTGAATTTCTGTGGTGGATGCTTCTGGGAAGGAAATTCAGTTTTCAGAAAGAATGAACGTGTTCTTTCCCTCTGCGTACTCCACACAGAATGCATAACAGTCTATTATGAGACAACGTATTCCTGGAAAGTTTGTGAGATGTCCGCATCCAGTTGTCTGTTCTTTACCACTCTTTGGACACCAACAAAATGGTGCACACAGTGGAACTGAAAAGACTACAAAACCCGCACCTGAGCGTAGCCGGATGTCACAGAGAGCGCGCATGCGCTGGAGACCTGTCTGTGCTGGAGTTGATTTTACCTGTGGGTCAAGTGCTGAAATAAAGATAAAATGTCACGTGTGCTGGATCATCGCTTGTTTTCTGAAGACGCTGCTGTGTTCGGAACAAGTCGTGCGATCTAATCGGGAGGTGAGCGGGATATTCATTCTGTCATCTCATGTAGGTTATAGGCTGACTCCTCCCACCCACGTGACTGATCACATGATCGTGACATCAACAAAGGTCCTTTACTTCCTTCAGCTGTACACTCTGGAGCCTGACTCCTCCCACCCATGTGACAGATCACATGATCACCAAAGATCCTCAGAAAACTGAAATCTTCTGTATCCAGAGAGGTTAGTGAGAAAAGAGACTTGTATTATTATTATTATTATTATTAATGTGTGTAATATATATATAGTGTATAGATCTATAGTGTGTATTATATATATATATAGTGTATAGATCTATAGTGTGTATTATATATATATATAGTGTATAGATCTATAGTGTGTATTATATATATATATAGTGTATAGATCTATAGTGTGTATTATATATATAGTGTAGAGATCTATAGTGTGTATTATATATATATATAGTGTATAGATCTATAGTGTGTATTATATATATATAGTGTATAGATCTATAGTGTGTATTATATATATAGTGTATAGATCTATAGTGTGTATTATATATATATAGTGTATAGATCTATAGTGTGTATTATATATATATATAGTGTATAGATCTATAGTGTGTATTATATATATAGTGTATAGATCTATAGTGTGTATTATATATATAGTGTATAGATCTATAGTGTGTATTATATATATAGTGTATAGTGTATAGATCTATAGTGTGTATTATATATATAGTGTATAGATCTATAGTGTGTATTATATATATATAGTGTATAGATCTATAGTGTGTATTATATATATATAGTGTATAGATCTATAGTGTGTATTATATATATATATAGTGTATAGATCTATAGTGTGTATTATATATATATATATATAGTGTATAGATCTATAGTGTGTATTATATATATATAGTGTATAGATCTATAGTGTGTATTATAGATATATAGTGTATAGATCTATAGTGTGTATTATATATATATATAGTGTATAGATCTATAGTGTGTATTATATATATATATAGTGTATAGATATATAGTATGTATTATATATATATATAGTGTATAGATCTATAGTGTGTATTATATATATATAGTGTATAGATCTATAGTGTGTATTTTATATATATATATATATATATATATATATAGTGTATAGATCTATAGTGTGTATTATAGGGATGTAAGAAAAAATCGATTCTCGCGATAATCGCGATTTTTCATTTGCCGATACAGAATCGATTCAAAATATTTTTGAATCGATTCTTTTAGGGATGTGGAATTTTTAATAAAACGCACTTTTCTTACCTGCCAACGAGCCCGCGGAGCTCCGGTACAGGTGTTCGGTCCCCGGGCTGTATTCTTCTTACTTCCTGTTAGTCCGGCACGTCACATGGAGCTTCAGCCAATCACCAGCCGCAGCGATGTCCCGCCTCCGCTGGTGATAGGCTGAAGCTCCATGTGACGCGCCGGACTAACAGGAAGTAAGAAGAATACAGCCCGGGGACCGAACACCTGTACCGGAGCTCCGCGGGCTCGTTGGCAGGTAAGAGAGAGTGTGTGTTATTTTATTTTGCAGCACCGGAGTACTAGATCGCCGCTGTCAAAGCTGACAGCGGCGTCTATTGGGATCTATGAATGCTCCCAGGTGGGCGATATATCGCGATGTATCGTCACCTAGACGGTATCGCGATATATCGCGATATATCGAATCGCCACACTGGTATCGCGATTCGAATCGAATCGCCAAATTCTTGGCGATTCACACCCCTAGTGTATTATATATATAGTGTATAGATCTATAGTGTGTATTATATATATATAGTGTATAGATCTATAGTGTGTATTATATATATATATAGTGTATAGATCTATAGTGTGTATTATATATATAGTGTATAGATCTATAGTATGTATTATATATATATAGTGTATAGATCTATAGTGTGTATTATATATATATATATATATATATATATAGTGTATAGATCTATAGTGTGTAATATATATATATATATAGTGTATAGATCTATAGTGTGTATTATATATATATATAGTGTATAGATCTATAGTGTGTATTATATATATATATAGTGTATAGATCTATAGTGTGTATTATATAGTGTATAGATCTATAGTGTGTATTATATATATATAGTGTATAGATCTATAGTGTGTATTATATATATATATAGTGTATAGATCTATAGTGTGTATTATATAGTGTATAGATCTATAGTGTGTATTATATATATATAGTGTATAGATCTGTAGTGTGTATTATATATATATAGTGTATAGATCTATAGTGTGTATTATATATATATATATTGTATAGATCTATAGTGTGTATTATATATATATATATATATATATATATATATATATATATATATATATAGTGTATAGATCTATAGTGTGTATTATATATATATAGTGTATAGATCTATAGTGTGTATTATATATATATATAGTGTATAGATCTATAGTGTGTATATATATATATATATAGTGTATAGATCTATAGTGTGTATTATATATATATATATATATATATAGTGTATAGATCTATAGTGTGTATTATATATATATATATAGTGTATAGATCTATAGTGTGTATTATATATATATATATAGTGTATAGATCTATAGTGTGTATTATATATATAGTGTATAGATCTATAGTGTGTAATATATATATATATAGTGTATAGATCTATAGTGTGTATTATATATATATATAGTGTATAGATCTATAGTGTGTATTATATATATATATTGTATAGATCTATAGTGTGTATTATATATATATATATATATATATATATAGTGTATAGATCTATAGTGTGTATTATATATATATAGTGTATAGATCTATAGTGTGTATTATATATATATATAGTGTATAGATCTATAGTGTGTATATATATATATATATATATATATAGTGTATAGATCTATAGTGTGTATTATATATATATATATATATAGTGTATAGATCTATAGTGTGTATTATATATATATATATATAGTGTATAGATCTATAGTGTGTATTATATATATATATATAGTGTATAGATCTATAGTGTGTATTATATATATAGTGTATAGATCTATAGTGTGTAATATATATATATAGTGTATAGATCTATAGTGTGTATTATATATATATATATAGTGTATAGATCTATAGTGTGTATTATATATATATATATTGTATAGATCTATAGTGTGTATTATATATATATATATATATATATATATAGTGTATAGATCTATAGTGTGTATTATATATATATAGTGTATAGATCTATAGTGTGTATTATATATATATATAGTGTATAGATCTATAGTGTGTATATATATATATATAGTGTATAGATCTATAGTGTGTATTATATATATATATATATATATAGTGTATAGATCTATAGTGTGTATTATATATATATATATAGTGTATAGATCTATAGTGTGTATTATATATATATATATAGTGTATAGATCTATAGTGTGTATTATATATATAGTGTATAGATCTATAGTGTGTATTATATATATATATAGTGTATAGATCTATAGTGTGTATTATATATATATAGTGTATAGATCTATAGTGTGTATTATATATATAGTGTATAGATCTATAGTGTGTAATATATATATAGTGTATAGATCTATAGTGTGTATTATATATATATATAGTGTATAGATCTATAGTGTGTATTATATATATAGTGTATAGATCTATAGTGTGTATTATATATATATAGTGTATAGATCTATAGTGTGTATTATATATATAGTGTATAGATCTATAGTGTGTATTATATATATATAGTGTATAGATCTATAGTGTGTATTATATATATATAGTGTATAGATCTATAGTGTGTATTATATATATATAGTGTATAGATCTATAGTGTGTATTATATATATATAGTGTATAGATCTATAGTGTGTATTATATATATATAGTGTATAGATCTATAGTGTGTATTATATATATATATAGTGTATAGATCTATAGTGTGTATTATATATATAGTGTATAGATCTATAGTGTGTATATATATATATAGTGTATAGATCTATAGTGTGTATTATATATATATATAGATTATATAGTGTATAGATCTATAGTGTGTATATATATTATATCATTATATATATAGTGTATAGATCTATAGTGTGTATTATATTATATATATAGTGTATAGATCTATAGTGTGTATTATATATATATAGTGTATAGATCTATAGTGTGTATTATATATATATAGTGTATAGATCTATAGTGTGTATTATATATATATATAGTGTATAGATCTATAGTGTGTATTATATATATATAGTGTATAGATCTATAGTGTGTATTATATATATAGTGTATAGATCTATAGTGTGTATTATATATATATATAGTGTATAGATCTATAGTGTGTATTAATATATATATATAGTGTATAGATCTATAGTGTGTATTATATATATATATATATAGTGTATAGATCTATAGTGTGTATTATATATATATATATAGTGTATAGATCTATAGTGTGTATTATATATATAGTGTATAGATCTATAGTGTGTATTATATATATAGTGTATAGATCTATAGTGTGTATTATATATATATATATAGTGTATAGATCTATAGTGTGTATTATATATATATAGTGTATAGATCTATAGTGTGTATTATATATATATATATATAGTGTATAGATCTATAGTGTGTATTATATATATTAGTGTATAGATCTATAGTGTGTATTATATATATATATATAGTGTATAGATCTATAGTGTGTATTATATATATATAGTGTATAGATCTATAGTGTGTATTATATATATATATATAGTGTATAGATCTATAGTGTGTATTATATATATAGTGTATAGATCTATAGTGTGTATTATATATATAGTGTATAGATCTATAGTGTGTATATATATATATATATAGTGTATAGATCTATAGTGTGTATTATATAATATATATTATAGTGTATAGATCTATAGTGTGTATTATATATATATATATAGTGTATAGATCTATAGTGTGTATTATATATATTAGTGTATAGATCTATAGTGTGTATTATATATATATATATAGTGTATAGATCTATAGTGTGTATTATATATATATATATAGTGTATAGATCTATAGTGTGTATTATATTATATATATAGTGTATAGATCTATAGTGTGTATTATATATATATATATAGTGTATAGATCTATAGTGTGTATTATATATTATAGTTATATTATATAGTTATATATATATATAGTGTATAGATCTATAGTGTGTATTATATATATAGTGTATAGATCTATAGTGTGTATTATATATATATATATAGTGTATAGATCTATAGTGTGTATTATATATATATATATAGTGTATAGATCTATAGTGTGTATTTATATATATATATAGTGTATAGATCTATAGTGTGTATTATATATATATATAGTGTATAGATCTATAGTGTGTATTATATATTATATAGTGTATAGATCTATAGTGTGTATTATATATTATATATAGTGTATAGATCTATAGTGTGTATTATATATATATATAGTGTATAGATCTATAGTGTGTATTATATTATATATATATAGTGTATAGATCTATAGTGTGTATTATATATATATAGTGTATAGATCTATAGTGTGTATTATATATATATATAGTGTATAGATCTATAGTGTGTATTATATATATATATATATTATATATATATAGTGTATAGATCTATAGTGTGTATTATATATATATATAGTGTATAGATCTATAGTGTGTATTTATATATATAGTGTATAGATCTATAGTGTGTATTATATATATTATATATATATATATAGTGTATAGATCTATAGTGTGTATTATATATATATAGTGTATAGATCTATAGTGTGTATTATATATATATAGTGTATAGATCTATAGTGTGTATTATATATATATAGTGTATAGATCTATAGTGTGTATTATATATATATATATATAGTGTATAGATCTATAGTGTGTATTATATATATATAGTGTATAGATCTATAGTGTGTATTATATATATATAGTGTATAGATCTATAGTGTGTATTATATATATATATATAGTGTATAGATCTATAGTGTGTATTATATATATATAGTGTATAGATCTATAGTGTGTAATATATATATAGTGTATAGATCTATAGTGTGTATTATATATATATAGTGTATAGATCTATAGTGTGTATTATATATATATAGTGTATAGATCTATAGTGTGTATTATATATATATATATATAGTGTATAGATCTATAGTGTGTAATATATATATAGTGTATAGATCTATAGTGTGTATTATATATATAGTGTATAGATCTATAGTGTGTATATATATATATATATATAGTGTATAGATCTATAGTGTGTATTATATATATATAGTGTATAGATCTATAGTGTGTATTATATATATATAGTGTATAGATCTATAGTGTGTATTATATATATATATAGTGTATAGATCTATAGTGTGTATTATATATATATATATAGTGTATAGATCTATAGTGTGTATTATATATATATATAGTGTATAGATCTATAGTGTGTATTTATATATATATAGTGTATAGATCTATAGTGTGTATTATATATATATATAGTGTATAGATCTATAGTGTGTATTATATATATATATAGTGTATAGATCTATAGTGTGTATTATATATATATAGTGTATAGATCTATAGTGTGTATTATATATATATATAGTGTATAGATCTATAGTGTGTATTATATATATATAGTGTATAGATCTATAGTGTGTATTATATATATATATAGTGTATAGATCTATAGTGTGTATTATATATATAGTGTATAGATCTATAGTGTGTATTATATATATAAGTGTATAGATCTATAGTGTGTATTATATATATAGTGTATAGATCTATAGTGTGTATTATATATATAGTGTATAGATCTATAGTGTGTATTATATATATACATAGTGTATAGATCTATAGTGTGTATTAATATATATATAGTGTATAGATCTATAGTGTGTATTATATATATATATAGTGTATAGATCTATAGTGTGTATTATATATATATAGTGTATAGATCTATAGTGTGTATTATATATATATATAGTGTATAGATCTATAGTGTGTATTATATATATATAGTGTATAGATCTATAGTGTGTATTATATATATATATAGTGTATAGATCTATAGTGTGTATTATATATATATAGTGTATAGATCTATAGTGTGTATTATATATATATATAGTGTATAGATCTATAGTGTGTATTATATATATATATATATAGTGTATAGATCTATAGTGTGTATTATATATATATAGTGTATAGATCTATAGTGTGTATTATATATATATAGTGTATAGATCTATAGTGTGTATTATATATATATATATATATAGTGTATAGATCTATAGTGTGTATTATATATATATATAGTGTATAGATCTATAGTGTGTATTATATATATATATAGTGTATAGATCTATAGTGTGTATTATATATATATATAGTGTATAGATCTATAGTGTGTATTATATATATTATATATAGTGTATAGATCTATAGTGTGTAATTATATATATATATATATAGTGTATAGATCTATAGTGTGTATTATATATATATAGTGTATAGATCTATAGTGTGTATTATATATATATATAGTGTATAGATCTATAGTGTGTATATATATATATATATATAGTGTATAGATCTATAGTGTGTATTATATATATAGTGTATAGATCTATAGTGTGTATTATATATATATAGTGTATAGATCTATAGTGTGCATTATATATATAGTGTATAGATCTATAGTGTGTATTATATATATATATATAGTGTATAGAGCTATAGTGTGTATTATATATATATATAGTGTATAGATCTATAGTGTGTATTATATATATATATATAGTGTATAGATCTATAGTGTGTATTATATATATATATAGTGTATAGATCTATAGTGTGTATTATATATATATATGTGTATAGATCTATAGTGTGTATTATATATATATATAGTGTATAGATCTATAGTGTGTATTATATATATATAGTGTATAGATCTATAGTGTGTATTATATATATATATATATATATATAGTGTATAGATCTATAGTGTGTATTATATATATATAGTGTATAGATCTATAGTGTGTATTATATATATATAGTGTATAGATCTATAGTGTGTATTATATATATATATAGTGTATAGATCTATAGTGTGTATTATATATATATATAGTGTATAGATCTGTAGTGTGTATTATATATATATAGTGTATAGATCTGTAGTGTGTATTATATATATATAGTGTATAGATCTATAGTGTGTATTATATATATATAGTGTATAGATCTATAGTGTGTATTATATATATATATAGTGTATAGATCTATAGTGTGTATTATATATATATATAGTGTATAGATCTATAGTGTGTATTATATATATATATATAGTGTATAGATCTATAGTGTGTATTATATATATATATATATAGTGTATAGATCTATAGTGTGTATTATATATATATATAGTGTATAGATCTATAGTGTGTATTATATATATATAGTGTATAGATCTATAGTGTGTATTATATATATATATATATAGTGTATAGATCTATAGTGTGTATTATATATATATATATAGATCTATAGTGTGTATTATATATATATAGTGTATAGATCTATAGTGTGTATTATATATATAGTGTATAGATCTATAGTGTGTATTATATATATATATAGTGTATAGATCTATAGTGTGTATTATATATATATATAGTGTATAGATCTATAGTGTGTATTATATATATATATAGTGTATAGATCTATAGTGTGTATTATATATATATATATATAGTGTATAGATCTATAGTGTGTATTATATATATATATATATAGTGTATAGATCTATAGTGTGTATTATATATATATAGTGTATAGATCTATAGTGTGTATTATATATATATATATATATAGTGTATAGATCTATAGTGTGTATTATATATATATATATATATAATGTATAGATCTATAGTGTGTATTATATATATATATAGTGTATAGATCTATAGTGTGTATTATATATATATAGTGTATAGATGTATAGTGTGTATTATATATATATATAGTGTATAGATCTATAGTGTGTATTATATATATATAGTGTATAGATCTATAGTGTGTATTATATATATATATAATGTATAGATCTATAGTGTGTATTATATATATATAGTGTATAGATCTATAGTGTGTATTATATATATATATAGTGTATAGATCTATAGTGTGTATTATATATATATAGTGTATAGATGTATAGTGTGTATTATATATATATATAGTGTATAGATCTATAGTGTGTATTATATATATATAGTGTATAGATCTATAGTGTGTATTATATATATATATAGTGTATAGATCTATAGTGTGTATTATATATATATAGTGTATAGATCTATAGTGTGTATTATATATATATAGTGTATAGATCTATAGTGTGTATTATATATATAGTGTATAGATCTATAGTGTGTATTATATATATATAGTGTATAGATCTATAGTGTGTATTATATATATAGTGTATAGATCTATAGTGTGTATTATATATATATATATATATATAGTGTATAGATCTATAGTGTGTATTATATATATAGTGTATAGATCTATAGTGTGTATTATATATATATAGTGTATAGATCTATAGTGTGTAATATATATATATATATAGTGTATAGATCTATAGTGTGTATTATATATATAGTGTATAGAGCTATAGTGTGTATTATATATATATATAGTGTATAGATCTATAGTGTGTATTATATATATATATAGTGTATAGATCTATAGTGTGTATTATATATATATAGTGTATAGATCTATAGTGTGTATTATATATATATATAGTGTATAGATCTATAGTGTGTATTATATATATAGTGTATAGATCTATAGTGTGTATTATATATATAGTGTATAGATCTATAGTGTGTATTATATATATATAGTGTATAGATCTATAGTGTGTATTATATATATATATATATATATATAGTGTATAGATCTATAGTGTGTATTATATATATAGTGTATAGATCTATAGTGTGTATTATATATATATATAGTGTATAGATCTATAGTGTGTATTATATATATATATAGTGTATAGATCTATAGTGTGTATTATATATATATATATAGTGTATAGATCTATAGTGTGTATTATATATATATATATATATAGTGTATAGATCTATAGTGTGTATTATATATATATATAGTGTATAGCTCTATAGTGTGTATTATATATATATATAGTGTATAGATCTATAGTGTGTATTATATATATAGTGTATAGATCTATAGTGTGTATTATATATATATATATAGTGTATAGATCTATAGTGTGTATTATATATATATATATATATAGTGTAAAGATCTATAGTGTGTAATATATATATATATATATATAGTGTATAGATCTATAGTGTGTATTATATATATATATATATAGTGTATAGATCTATAGTGTGTATTATATATATAGTGTATAGATCTATAGTGTGTATTATATATATATAGTGTATAGATCTATAGTGTGTATTATATATATAGTGTATAGATCTATAGTGTGTATTATATATATAGTGTATAGATCTATAGTGTGTATTATATATATATATAGTGTATAGATCTATAGTGTGTATTATATATATATATAGTGTATAGATCTATAGTGTGTATTATATATATATATATATAGTGTATAGATCTATAGTGTGTATTATATATATATAGTGTATAGATATATAGTGTGTATTATATATATATATATATATAGTGTATAGATCTATAGTGTGTATTATATATATAGTGTATAGATCTATAGTGTGTATTATATATATATATATATAGTGTATAGATCTATAGTGTGTATTATATATATAGTGTATAGATCTATAGTGTGTATTATATATATAGTGTATAGATCTATAGTGTGTATTATATATATATATATAGTGTATAGATCTATAGTGTGTATTATATATATATATATATAGTGTATAGATCTATAGTGTGTATTATATATATAGTGTATAGATCTATAGTGTGTATTATATATATAGTGTATAGATCTATAGTGTGTATTATATATATATATATATAGTGTATAGATCTATAGTGTGTATTATATATATAGTGTATAGATCTATAGTGTGTATTATATATATATAGTGTATAGATCTATAGTGTGTATTATATATATAGTGTATAGATCTATAGTGTGTATTATATATATATATAGTGTATAGATCTATAGTGTGTATTATATATATATAGTGTATAGATCTATAGTGTGTATTATATATATATATATATATATAGTGTATAGATCTGTAGTGTGTATTATTTATATATAGTGTATAGATCTATAGTGTGTATTATATATATATATATATATATATATATATATATATAGTGTATAGATCTATAGTGTGTATTATATATATAGTGTATAGATCTATAGTGTGTATTATATATATATAGTGTATAGATCTATAGTGTGTATTATATATATATATATAGTGTATAGATCTATAATGTGTATTATATATATATATATATATATAGTGTATAGATCTATAGTGTGTATTATATATATAGTGTATAGATCTATAGTGTGTATTATATATATATAGTGTATAGATCTATAGTGTGTATTATATATATATATATATATATAGTGTATAGATCTATAGTGTGTATTATATATATATAGTGTATAGATCTATAGTGTGTATTATATATATAGTGTATAGATCTATAGTGTGATATATATATATATATAGTGTATAGATCTATAGTGTGTATTATATATATATATATATAGTGTATAGATCTATAGTGTGTATTATATATATATATAGTGTATAGATCTATAGTGTGTATTATATATATAGTGTATAGATCTATAGTGTGTATTATATATATATATATATATAGTGTATAGATCTATAGTGTGTATTATATATATATAGTGTATAGATCTATAGTGTGTATTATATATATATAGTGTATAGATCTATAGTGTGTATTATATATATATATAGTGTATAGATCTATAGTGTGTATTATATATATATAGTGTATAGATCTATAGTGTGTATTATATATATATAGTGTATAGATCTATAGTGTGTATTATATATATATAGTGTATAGATCTATAGTGTGTATTATATATATATAGTGTATAGATCTATAGTGTGTATTATATATATATAGTGTATAGATCTATAGTGTGTATTATATATATATATAGTGTATAGATCTATAGTGTGTATTATATATATATATATAGTGTATAGATCTATAGTGTGTATTATATATATATATAGTGTATAGATCTATAGTGTGTATTATATATATATATATATATATAGTGTATAGATCTATAGTGTGTATTATATATATATATATATTGTATAGATCTATAGTGTGTATTATATATATATATAGTGTATAGATCTATAGTGTGTATTATATATATATATAGTGTATAGATCTATAGTGTGTATTATATATATATATATATAGTGTATAGATCTATAGTGTGTATTATATATATATATAGTGTATAGATCTATAGTGTGTGTATATATATATATATATATATATAGTGTATAGATCTATAGTGTGTATTATATATATATATAGTGTATAGATCTATAGTGTGTATTATATATATATATATATATAGTGTATAGATCTATAGTGTGTGTATATATATATATATAGTGTATAGATCTATAGTGTGTATTATATATAGTGTATAGATCTATAGTGTGTATTATATATATAGTGTATAGATCTATAGTGTGTATTATATATAGTGTATAGATCTATAGTGTGTAATATATATATAGTGTATAGATCTATAGTGTGTAATATATATATATATATAGTGTATAGATCTATAGTGTGTATTATATATAGTGTATAGATCTATAGTGTGTATTATATATATATATATAGTGTATAGATCTATAGTGTGTATTATATATAGTGTATAGATCTATAGTGTGTATTATATATATATAGTGTATAGATCTGTAGTGTGTAATATATATATATATAGTGTATAGATCTATAGTGTGTAATATATATATATATATATATATATATATATATATATATATAGTGTATAGATCTGTAGTGTGTAATATATATATATAGTGTATAGATCTATAGTGTGTATTATATATATATATATATAGTGTATAGATCTATAGTGTGTATTATATATATAGTGTATAGATCTGTAGTGTGTAATATATATATATATATATATAGTGTATAGATCTATAGTGTGTATTATATATATATAGTGTATAGATCTATAGTGTGTATTATATATATAGTGTATAGATCTATAGTGTGTATTATATATATATATATATATATATAGTGTATAGATCTATAGTGTGTATTATATATATAGTGTATACATCTATAGTGTGTATTATATATATATATAGTGTATAGATCTGTAGTGTGTAATATATATAGTGTATAGATCTATAGTGTGTATTATATATATATAGTGTATAGATTTATAGTGTGTATTATATATATAGTGTATAGATCTATAGTGTGTATTATATATATATATAGTGTATAGATCTATAGTGTGTATTATATATATATATATATAGTGTATAGATCTATAGTGTGTATTATATATATATATAGTGTATAGATCTATAGTGTGTATTATATATATATATAGTGTATAGATCTATAGTGTGTATTATATATATATATAGTGTATAGATCTATAGTGTGTATTATATATATAGTGTATAGATCTATAGTGTGTATTATATATATATATATATATATATAGTGTATAGATCTATAGTGTGTATTATATATATATATATAGTGTATAGATCTATAGTGTGTATTATATATATATATATATATAGTGTATAGATCTATAGTGTGTATTATATATATATATATAGTGTATAGATCTATAGTGTGTATTATATATATATATAGTGTATAGATCTATAGTGTGTATTATATATATATAGTGTATAGATCTATAGTGTGTATTATATATATATATATATATATATATATATAATGTATAGATCTATAGTGTGTATTATATATATATATATAGTGTATAGATCTATAGTGTGTATTATATATATATAGTGTATAGATCTATAGTGTGTATTATATATATATATATATATATAGTGTATAGATCTATAGTGTGTATTATATATATAGTGTATAGATCTATAGTGTGTATTATATATATATATATATAGTGTATAGATCTATAGTGTGTATTATATATATATATATATATAGTGTATAGATCTATAGTGTGTATTATATATATAGTGTATAGATCTATAGTGTGTATTATATATATATAGTGTATAGATCTATAGTGTGTATTATATATATATAGTGTATAGATCTATAGTGTGTATTATATATATATAGTGTATAGATCTATAGTGTGTATTATATATATATATAGTGTATAGATATATAGTGTGTATTATATATATATATATATAGTGTATAGATCTATAGTGTGTAATATATATATATATATATATATAGTGTATAGATCTATAGTGTGTATTATATATATATAGTGTATAGATCTATAGTGTGTATTATATATATATAGTGTATAGATCTATAGTGTGTATTATATATATATATATATAGTGTATAGATCTATAGTGTGTATTATATATATATATATATATATATTGTATAGATCTATAGTGTGTATTATATATATATATATATAGTGTATAGATCTATAGTGTGTATTATATATATATATATAGTGTATAGATCTATAGTGTGTATTATATATATATAGTGTATAGATCTATAGTGTGTATTATATATAGTGTATAGATCTATAGTGTGTATTATATATATATAGTGTATAGATCTATAGTGTGTATTATATATATAGTGTATAGATCTATAGTGTGTATTATATATATATATAGTGTATAGATCTATAGTGTGTATTATATATATATATAGTGTATAGATCTATAGTGTGTATTATATATATATATATATATAGTGTATAGATATATAGTGTGTATTATATATATATATATATATATATATATATATATATAGTGTATAGATCTATAGTGTGTAATATATATATATATATATATATATATATATATATAGTGTATAGATCTATAGTGTGTATTATATATATATATATATATATATATAGTGTATAGATCTATAGTGTGTATTATATATATATATAGTGTATAGATCTATAGTGTGTAATATATATATAGTTTATAGATCTATAGTGTGTAATATATATAGTGTATAGATCTGTAGTGTGTATTATATATATATATATATATATATAGTGTATAGATCTATAGTGTGTATTATATATATATATAGTGTATAGATCTATAGTGTGTATTATATATATATAGTGTATAGATCTATAGTGTGTATTATATATATATAGTGTATAGATCTATAGTGTGTATTATATATATATATAGTGTATAGATCTATAGTGTGTATTATATATATATAGTGTATAGATCTATAGTGTGTATTATATATATATAGTGTATAGATCTATAGTGTGTATTATATATATATAGTGTATAGATCTATAGTGTGTATTATATATATATAGTGTATAGATCTATAGTGTGTATTATATATATATATAGTGTATAGATCTATAGTGTGTATTATATATATATATATATATATATATATATATATAGCGTATAGATGTATAGTGTGTATTATATATATAGTGTATAGATGTATAGTGTGTAATATATATATAGTGTATAGATGTATAGTGTGTATTATATATATATATATATATATATATAGTGTATAGATTTATAGTGTGTATTATATATATAGTGTATAGATCTATAGAGTGTATTATATATATATAGTGTATAGATCTATAGTGTGTATTATATATATATAGTGTATAGATCTATAGTGTGTATTATATATATATATATATAGTGTATAGACCTATAGTGTGTATTATATATATATATATAGTGTATAGATCTATAGTGTGTATTATATATATATAGTGTATAGATCTATAGTGTGTATTATATATATATATATAGTGTATAGATCTATAGTGTGTATTATATATATATAGTGTATAGATCTATAGTGTGTATTATATATATATATATATATATAGTGTATAGATCTATAGTGTGTATTATATATATATATATATAGTGTATAGACCTATAGTGTGTATTATATATATATATAGTGTATAGATCTATAGTGTGTATTATATATATATAGTGTATAGATCTATAGTGTGTATTATATATATATATAGTGTATAGATCTATAGTGTGTATTATATATATATAGTGTATAGATCTATAGTGTGTATTATATATATATAGTGTATAGATCTATAGTGTGTATTATATATATATAGTGTATAGATCTATAGTGTGTATTCTATATATATATATATAGTGTATAGATCTATAGTGTGTATTATATATATATATATATATATATATATATATATATATATATATATATATATATATAGTGTATAGATCTATAGTGTCTTTATATACACTCTCCAGGGGGAGGTCTCCATCAGTGGTCGGGGGTCTCCCTTTCTTCTCCTGACTGCCCCCTAAGGATGGAGAAGGACCTGGATGTGATGGAGGAGAGAATATTACACGTGGCCCTAGAGATCATGTCCCTGCTGAGCGGAGAGGTGAGGGATTCTGGAGATCATGTCCCGTCTCTTCTATCTCTAAACCATGGACATGGCTGGAGAGGTGAAGGGATAAAGTGACATCAATGTCTCCTCCATACACAGGATTACATGGTAGTGAAGACAGAAGAGGGGGAAGGATGGAGCAGGGAGCAGGTTCCTATATCGCTGCCTCCACCTCACTCACTGATACATAAGGGAAACAGTCATCAGGAGATCCTGGAACTCATCAACAAGATGGCCGACCTGCTGACTGGAGAGGTGAGCACTGCTGGGGGTGTCAGGAGGGAGGGCAGGCTGATGACTGGAGAGGAGAACACTGCTGGAGGTGTCAGGAGGGAGGGGCAGGCTGATGACTGGAGAGGTGAGCACTGCTGGGGGTGTCAGGAGGGAGGGGCAGGCTGATGACTGGAGAGGTGACACTGCTGGAGGTGTCAGGAGGGAGGGGCAGGCTGATGACTGGAGAGGTGAGCACTGCTGGGGGTGTCAGGAGGGAGGGGCAGGCTGATGACTGGAGAGGTGACACTGCTGGAGGTGTCAGGAGGGAGGGGCAGGCTGATGACTGGAGAGGTGAGCACTGCTGGGGGTGTCAGGAGGGAGGGGCAGACTGATGACTGTAGAGGTGACACTGCTGGAGGTGTCAGGAGGGAGGGGCAGGCTGATGACTGGAGAGGTGAGCACTGCTGGAGGTGTCAGGAGGGAGGGGCAGGCTGATGACTGGAGAGGTGAGCACTGCTGGAGGTGACAGGAGGGAGGGGCAGGCAGATGACTGGAGAGGTGAGCACTGCTGGAGGTGTCAGGAGGGAGGGGCAGGCTGATGACTGGAGAGGTGAGCACTGCTGGAGGTGTCAGGAGGGAGGGGCAGGCTGATGACTGGAGAGGTGAGCACTGCTGGGCGTGTCAGGAGGGAGGGGCAGGCTGATGACTGGAGAGGTGAGCACTGCTGGAGGTGTCAGGAGGGAGGGGCAGGCTGATGACTGGAGAGGTGAGCACTGCTGGGGGTGTCAGGAGGGAGGGGCAGGCTGATGACTGGAGAGGTGAGCACTGCTGGAGGTGTCAGGAGGGAGGGGCAGGCTGATGACTGGAGAGGTGAGCACTGCTGGAGGTTTCAGGAGGGAGGGGCAGGCTGATGACTGGAGAGGTGAGCACTGCTGGAGGTGTCAGGAGGGAGGGGCAGGCTGATGACTGGTGAGTTGAGCACTGCTGGGGGTGTCAGGAGGGAGGGGCAGGCTGATGACTGGAGAGGTGAGCAGTGCTGGAGGTGTCAGGAAGGAGGGGCAGGCTGATGACTGGAGAGGTGAGCACTGCTGGGGGTGTCAGGACTGGAGAGGTGAGCACTGCTGGGGGTGTCAGGAGGAAGGGGCAGGCTGTGACGAGAGGTGAGCACTGCTGGAGGTGTCAGGAGGGAGGGGCAGGCTGATGACTGGAGAGGTGAGCACTGCTGGAGGTGTCAGGAGGGAGGGGCAGGCTGATGACTGGTGAGTTGAGCACTGCTGGGGGTGTCAGGAGGGAGGGGCAGGCTGATGACTGGAGAGGTGAGCAATGCTGGAGGTGTCAGGAAGGAGGGGCAGGCTGATGACTGGAGAGGTGAGCACTGCTGGGGGTGTCAGGACTGGAGAGGTGAGCACTGCTGGGGGTGTCAGGAGGAAGGGGCAGGCTGTGACGAGAGGTGAGCACTGCTGGAGGTGTCAGGAGGGAGGGGCAGGCTGATGACTGGAGAGGTGAGCACTGCTGGAGGTGTCAGGAGGGAGGGGCAGGCTGATGACTGGAGAGGTGAGCACTGCTGGAGGTGTCAGGAGGGAGGGGCAGGCTGATGACTGGAGAGGTGAACACTGCGGGGGGTGTCAGGAGGGAGGGGCAGGCTGATGACTGGAGAGGTGAGCACTGCTGGAGGTGTCAGGAGGGAGGGGCAGGCTGATGACTGGAGATGAGCACTGCTGGAGGTGTCAGGAGGGAGGGGCAGGCTGATGACTGGAGAGGTGAGCACTGCTGGAGGTGTCAGGAGGGAGGGGCAGGCTGATGACTGGAGAGGTGAGCACTGCTGGGGGTGTCAGGAGGGAGGGGCAGGCTGATGACTGGAGAGGTGAGCACTGCTGGAGGTGTCAGGAGGGAGGGGCAGGCTGTTGACTGGAGAGGTGAGCATTCCTGGGGGTGTCAGGAGGGAGGGGGCAGAAGTAAACTCCTTAAATTTATGGATAAAGAAGAAATGATTGTCCACAGCTAGAGGTACTAAGGAAAAGTGCAAGAAAATTTCTACACAGAGATGGCCACCTTTAAAAAATATTTTCCGAACTTATTGGACCTCAACTCTCAAATCTGAGTAACATTAGGATCAGGAGATCATTGACCTCTGATACACAAGGGAACATATCTTTAATGACAGCTTTGGTGACAATCAAATGAGCCAGACTAGCTGTCTATACCCCTTTCTGGTTGTCATGACTACCCCTGTCACCTGACCAGCCTTCCACAAGGGACTTATCTACAGAGATCAAAGATGGAGTTATGGAGCTGGTAAAAAGGCTGCAAACTATCTCCGAGAAGGTATAGAATGGTCAACTGTCCAGGTGAGTACCGGGAGACCTTGTATAGGCAAAATCATAAGAGAGGTCACAAGTGGGGAGTCCCTGAGGAGACCATCCCTCTGTGAAGACTGATTATTATGAAGCTGCCCCTCCATAGGTAGACGACCTGTTATCCAGTCAGAGTTCACTTTTATTTAGCACATTTGTCAGTGGGAACTCCTCATCACCGAACTGGAGCAAGAATGAGGAGTAGACAGGGAACATGAAGGAGGAATGCTGCCTGTATTGTGCTGCTGGATCCTGGAATAAACACAAAGGCAGAGCTTCCTATGGGGTACTATCGTTTGCGTAGGGGGTAATCCAAGTGTCACAATAGCAATTTGTAGTACAGGTTTGGTCACCTGGTAGAGTTGTGTGAGACACAACTGCTATATGCGCATAGGTAGAAGAGTGGTGCTGCTTCCCGGAGTCGGCATTGGGGCATCCTCAGCCCATCTGTATATGGCAAGTAAATCTTGAAAAAGGCGGGTTGTAGCGCAAACCACACGGACATTGGCTGCTGTCTCCTCAAACCTCCCGTCACCGAGCACTACAATAGAAGGACAGGTGCGGAGCCGCGTTATATGGAGCCACAACAGGACAGGTGCGGAGCCGCGTTATATGGAGCCACAATAGGACAGGTGCGGAGCCGCGTTATATGGAGCCACAATAGGTGTCACGATTCGGCTGGCAGGAGGTGGATCCTCTGTGCCAGAGAGGGATTGGCGTGGACCGTGCTAGTGGACCGGTTCTAAGCTGCTACTGGTTTTCACCAGAGCCCGCCGCAAAGCGGGATGGTCTTGCAGCGGCGGTAGCAACCAGGTCGTATCCACTAGCAACGGCTCAACCTCTCTGACTGCTGAAGATAGGCGCGGTACAAGGGAGTAGACAAGAGCAAGGTCGGACGTAGCAGAAGGTCGGGGCAGGCAGCAAGGATCGTAGTCAGGGGCAACGGCAGGAGGTCTGGAACACAGGCTAGGAACACACTGGGAAACGCTTTCACTGGCACGATGGCAACAAGATCCGGCAAGGAAGGGAAGGGGAAGTGAGGTTATATAGGGAAGTGCACAGGTGAATACACTAATTAAACCAACTGCGCCAATCAGCGGCGCAGTGGCCCTTTAAATCGTAGAGACCCGGCGCGCGCGCGCCCTAAGGAGCGGGGCCGCGCGCGCCGGGACAGGACCGACGGAGAGCGAGTCAGGTACGGGAGCCGGGGTGCGCATCGCGAGCGGGCGCCACCCGCATCGCGAATCGCATCCCGGCTGGAAGAGGTATCGCAGCGCACCCGGTCAGCAGGTCTGACCGGGGCGCTGCGATTGCGAGGATGTTGCGAGCGCTCCGGGGAGGAGCGGGGACCCGGAGCGCTCGGCGTAACAGTACCCCCCCCCCTTGGGTCTCCCCCTCTTCTTGGAGCCTGAGAACCTGAGGACCAGACTTTTGTCTAGGATGTTGTCCTCAGGTTCCCAGGATCTCTCTTCAGGACCACAGCCCTCCCAATCTACCAAAAAAAAACTTTTTCCTCTGACCGTCTTGGAGGCCAGTATCTCCTTTACGGAGAAGATGTCAGAAGAACCGGAAACAGGAGTGGGAGAAACAAGTTTGGGAGAGAAACGGTTGATGATGAGTGGTTTAAGGAGAGAGACATGAAAGGCATTGGGAATACGAAGAGAAGGAGGAAGAAGGAGTTTGTAAGAGACAGGATTAATCTGGCAAAAGACTTTGAAAGGACCAAGATAGCGTGGTCCCAGTTTGTAACTGGGGACACGAAAGCGGACATATTAAGCGGAGAGCCATACCTTGTCTCCGGGAGCAAAAATGGGGGGGTTCTTCTTTTCTTATCGGCAAACCTTTTCATGCGGGATGAAGCCTGTAAAAGAGAATTTTGGGTCTCTTTCCATATGGTGGAAAGATCACGAGTTACTTCATCCACAGCGGGCAAACCAGAGGGCAAGGGAGTAGGGAGGGTGGGAGAGGGTGACGGCCGTACACCACGAAAAATGGGGACTTAGCAGAAGATTCAGAGACTCTGAAGTTGTATGAGAATTCGGCCCATGGTAGAAGATCTGCCCAGTCATCCTGGCGGGAGGAAACAAAATGCCGTAAATAGTCACCCAGGACCTGGTTAATTCTTTCTACTTGCCCATTGGATTGGGGATGATAAGAAGAAGAGAAGTTTAATTTAATCTTGAGCTGTTTACAGAGAGCCCTCCAGAATTTAGACACGAATTGGACGCCTCTATCCGAGACGATCTGCGTGGGCAAACCGTGAAGACGAAAAATGTGTACAAAAAATTGTTTTGCCAACTGAGGCGCTGAAGGAAGACCAGGAAGAGGAATAAAATGTGCCATCTTGGAAAATCGATCAACGACCACCCAAACAACAGTGTTGCCACGGGATGGGGGTAGGTCAGTAATAAAGTCCATACCAATCAGTGACCAAGGCTGTTCGGGGACAGGCAGAGGATGAAGGAGACCAGCAGGCTTCTGGCGAGGAGTCTTATCCCGGGCACAGACAGTACAGGTCCGCACAAAATCAACAACATCCGTCTCCAGAGTCGGCCACCAATAGAAACGAGAGATGAGTTGCAGGGACTTTTTGATGCCCCCATGGCCTGCGAGGTGGGAGGAGTGACCCCATCTGAGAATCCCGAGACGTTGGCGTGGAGAAACGAAGGTCTTCCCTGGAGGAGTTTGCCTGATGGAGGCTGGGGAAGTGGAGATCAGACAGTCAGGAGGAATGATGTGTTGCGGAGAGACCTCTGCTTCCGAGGCATCCGAGGAACGAGAGAGGGCATCGGCCCTAATGTTCTTGTCGGCAGGGCGAAAATGAATTTCAAAGTTAAAACGGGCAAAGAACAACGACCACCTGGCCTGGCGAGGGTTCAGCCGTTGGGCAGACTGGAGATAGGAGAGATTCTTGTGATCGGTGTAAATGATAACTGGAAATTTTGATCCCTCCAGCAGATGTCTCCATTCCTCAAGTGCTAATTTAATGGCTAGAAGCTCTCGATCCCCGATGGAGTAGTTCCTCTCCGCCGGAGAGAAGGTCCTAGAAAAAAAACCACAAGTAACAGCATGCCCGGAAGAATTTTTTTGTAGAAGGACCGCTCCAGCTCCCACTGAGGAGGCATCAACCTCCAATAGGAAGGGTTTAGATGGGTCAGGTCTGGAGAGCACGGGAGCAGAAGAAAAGGCAGACTTGAGCCGTTTAAATGCGTCTTCCGCTTGGGGAGACCAGGACTTGGGATTGGCATTTTTCTTGGTTAAAGCCACGATAGGAGCTACAATGGTGGAAAAGTGTGGAATAAATTGTCTGTTATAATTGGCGAACCCCAAAAAACGTTGGATAGCACGGAGTCCGGAGGGGCGTGGCCAATCCAAGACGGCAGAGAGTTTATCCGGGTCCATTTGTAATCCCTGGCCAGAGACCAAGTATCCTAGGAAAGGAAGAGATTGACATTCAAACAGACATTTCTCCATTTTGGCATAAAGTTGATTGTCTCGAAGTCTCTGAAGAACCATGCGGACATGCTGGCGGTGTTCTTCTAGATTGGCAGAAAAAATCAGAATATCGTCCAGATACACAACAACACAGGAATATAAGAGATCACGAAAAATTTCATTAACAAAGTCTTGGAAGACGGCAGGGGCGTTGCACAGGCCAAAGGGCATGACCAGATACTCAAAGTGTCCATCTCTGGTGTTAAATGCAGTTTTCCATTCGTCCCCCTCCCTGATGCGGATGAGATTATAAGCACCTCTTAAGTCCAGTTTGGTAAAGATGTGGGCACCTTGAAGGCGATCAAAGAGTTCTGAGATAAGAGGTAGAGGGTAGCGGTTCTTTACCGTGATTTTATTAAGTCCGCGGTAATCAATGCAAGGACGCAGGGAGCCATCTTTTTTGGACACAAAAAAAAATCCAGCTCCGGCAGGAGAGGAGGATTTGCGGATAAACCCCTTTTTTAAATTTTCCTGGATGTATTCAGACATAGCAAGAGTCTCTGGGGCGGACAGAGGATAAATTCTGCCCCGGGGTGGAGTAGTACCCGGGAGGAGGTCAATAGGACAGTCATAAGGCCTGTGAGGAGGTAAAGTCTCAGCTTGCTTTTTGCAAAATACGTCAGCATAGTCCATATAAGCCTTAGGGAGACCGGTTACAGGGGGAACCACAGGGTCACGGCAGGGAGTACTGGGAACCGGTTTAAGACAGTCCTTGAAACAAGAAGTACCCCAGCTCTTGATTTCTCCTGTGGACCAATCAAGGGTTGGGGAATGGCGTTGAAGCCACGGTAATCCAAGGAGAATTTCGGAAGTGCAATTGGAGAGGACCAAAAACTAAATTTTTTCGTGATGAGGTCCGATGCACATTAGGAGGGGTTCCGTGCGGTAACGCACGGTACAGTCCAATCTTTGATTGTTACACAAACGAATGTCCAGCACTTGGTATGCGAATAAAATAATCTTCGTTTATTGAAGTTGCACAGGACAAACAGGTACAAGTGGTCTTTCTGACGCGTTTCGCGCTTAGATGCGCTTAGTCATAGAATAAAGACTTCACATTAAAGACACATTAAAATAGTATTTGTGAGCAATCACGTGACTGATAGTAATCAGATATGTTGGAAAATGTGGTCCGGATTTTCTCTGGTACTTTTTCCGGGTTTTATTCACATTATGGTCCATCACTAATTAATACATACTATATTTTTAAGTAAAAGACACACCGGGAAGATATATAAAATAGAGATACATGTATTGAGATCTTTGTCCTCATATTGTTATCAATGTGTTATTGTGCTAGAGAACTGTTTTATAATATAAATCCCTTCCAATAAAGAGTTTTATATTTATTCATCAAAGAGGGGGTAAATAAATTATATTTATACTATAAACCCAATATGTAATAATTTTAATAAACAGTGATTAAATCCAATCTTCGATTCAATCCATCTGGATGTATCGTTTTAAGACAAAACATCCAGAAAGTTTCCCTGTTTAGCAAGTGTTTTCTAAGATCTCCCCCTCTTGGATGTTTTTTAACCCTCTCTATGCCTTTGACGGTCAGGGTGTCAGTGTTACCTCCATGAGATTCACTAAAATGTTTGGTTAGGGCAGATACCCCTACCTTCATGCCCTTGGTATCTGAAATATGTCTGCGGACACGGACTTTTAATTGATTACTGGTAGATCCCACATATTGCAGTCTGCATTGTGTGCAGGCTGCAAGATATACTACATATTCCGTACTACAATTTATGTAGCTTAATATTGGATATGATATATTAGTAGTATAAGATGTAAAATGGTCTGTTTTTTCCATATAATAACATGTTATACATCTGCCGTGTCCACAGCCCACATTTCCTTTATATTTCAGCCAATTTGTATTGCCCTGTTCAGACTTGGGTTTACTGCTAAATAAGCTGGGTGAAAGCACTGACCCCAATGTTTGGCCTCTTCTAGGGATTACATTAATACCACCCGTGATGACTTCTCTCAATACTGTATCTACTTCAAGAACCGGTAGATATTTAGTTACAATTTGTTTGATAGTAGAAAACTGTGCACTATATGCAGTTACGAACGAGGGTTTTTTCTTTTTTACAGAGTTTTTGTTCTCATTCTCATTTTTATTTTTACTTATTACCAGAGTGTTCCTATCTCTATCATGTGCTCGTTTGTTAGCTATGTCTAGATTATTTTTTGTATAGCCCCTTTCACTCATTCTTTGGTTAAGTTGTTTCATTTCATCTAGAAAAATGGTATTGGACGTACAATTTCTTTTAGTACGGCACAGTTCTCCATATGGGATGTTCCGTACCACATGTTTCGGGTGACATGATGTAGCCATTAATACAGAATTAGTCGCAGTATCTTTGCGGTACGGTCTGAACATGACCCTATCATTATCCACATATAAGGTTACATCTAGAAAATTTATTTTTTCTTTATTCAATTGTACAGTGAACTGTAGATTTAGATCATTATTGTTAATATAATGAACAAATTGTTCAAACTGACTGTCTGTACCCTTCCATACCATGAGTAGGTCGTCTATATAACGCCCCACCCATTGTATGCACTCATGAAAAGGATTATTTTCTGTAAAAATATAATTGATTTCCCAAAATATCATATACAAATTTGCCAACGATGGCGAGTACTTAGCCCCCATCGGAGCTCCCCTGGCCTGAAGGAAAAACTTCTCATCAAACATAAAAAAATTGTGATTTAATAAAAAATCTACTGCCAATACGAGAAATTCCTTCAGGACAGGGGAGTATGTGCTAAATTGATCTATATAGCGGCACTTGCTCCTCCAGCAGCTCCAGAGATGGAAGCAAGTGCCGCTATACGACACCAGGACACAGGAACATATGGAGCAACAGGTGGAACACCCGAACAAACCATACTGAGAATGGAGCCCGATTGGGACGATAAAGCAAGGTCAGTGTTTGTTCGCTATGATAAAGGGGATAGTACACCTGCTCCAACGGACATGTTGTTTTTAATGAGAAAGTTGGAAATGTCCATGATAAAAGAATTAAAAGTATGGTGGGATCATAAGGCTTTATCCACCTACCTCACCGAGGATATAGTGCCGAGAGGATTACGCCTGAAGAAAAGGCCGGTTAAAATATATTCCCCTCAATTTGAAAATAAATGGGACAATGCCCTATTGGAGTGTTCAAAAAAATTGATTTCTTATATAATAGAGGAGGAAGAAAATGAACTGTGTGCATTGCAAAAAGAAGTGGAGGAAACTAAGAGTTTAGTGTCCACATTCCAAGATCGCAAGGATTTCAAAGATGTGGAGAATAAAATATTAAACAAATTGGATACTGTGGAGAAGGACATTATGGACATAAAAAGAAATAAATTCAGTCGAG
This sequence comes from Hyla sarda, assembly GCF_029499605.1. Lineage (NCBI taxonomy): Eukaryota > Metazoa > Chordata > Amphibia > Anura > Hylidae > Hyla > Hyla sarda. Next base: position 1,370,232 of record NC_079190.1, read on the forward strand.
ATACAAATGATTACAAAAAGGATCAGGTGTTTTCATGGTTCATGGATAAAGATAATAACAATGGACATAACCCTCGTTCCATTTTAAGAAAGTCAAAGAAACATAAAAAACGCAACAATAAAAACAAGAATAATGCCGCAAGACGTGTCAGTTTTTCTGATGTAGACACGTCCCAAGATGACTTTCACCATGGACTGTCAAGTGCATCTTCTGTGGACTCTATCTCCATGACTCAAAGAGATCCTGAGTCAATGGGAGCAAAACCCAAGGTTCACCCAAACGGGGCGCGAGACGAGCGGGGCGCAAACATAAGAGGGGAAGAAAGATACCCCTTGCGCTCACTTGTAACACGCAGGACATTCCCGTGCTAAACTTATCAGCTTGCATATTAACAGAAAGTCAAATATCCCTTCTCAGTAAGGGTTTGAATTTCGTTCCAACCCATAGATTTAATTTGTTTAAAACTATATTAGATGTCAATAAATTCGCAAGAGAACTGACGTTGCGGAGACACTTTTTTCCAACAGCATAGAGGAGAGCTTAAATGATGATGAGAGCAATCATGTTGCAGATATAAATATGTGTGTAAATTTCACAGATCAGAAAAATTTGCTTAGTCTTAGGTTGTTGGAGGGAGAGTCTCTTAGCACGTCAGACAAAATTGAAGGACGTAAGTTCCATACCACCAACCCTGATTTCTATCCTGTGGCTTCCCGTTCTGAAGCCCTGGATAGATATCAGGAGTTGGTGGAAAGGGATCTGGTAGATTTGTACGGATCTAGCATCGAGAAAAATGGTATGGGCAATCTAAATAAGGCAGAAAAGATAGCGCTTAAACGACTCACTGATAACAATTATATAGTTGTACGCAATGCTGATAAGGGGGGCAATATCATAGTTCTCGATGCTGATCTCTATGCTAAATTGAACCTCGAAATGTTGGAAAATGTGAGCATCTATAGAAAATTAAAGGAAAATCCGACACAATGGATAAAATGTAAATTAAAAAAGATACTGAAAGAGGGGGTGGAGATGGGTGTCTTAACTGAGAAATTGGAAAAATTCCTGTATGTAGAAAATCCGACAGTCCCTGTGTTTCACTCATTGCCCAAGGTCCACAAGGGACTCTTCCCCCCACCTTTAAGACTTATTGTGGCGGGTATAGGGTCCCTTGTGGAAAGGTTGGACGAGTGGGTGGATTTTCACCTCCAATCCTTAACAAAAATCACCCCAACGTATATAAAAGACACGGGGCACACAATCATGATGCTAGAAAATATGCAATGGGACAAAAGTTACACTTGGGTGACATGTGATGTAGTCGCTCTGTACCCTTCCATACCATGGGATAAAGGATTGGATGCACTCATTTTTTGTTTAGATCAATTTAGCACATACTCCCCTGTCCTGAAGGAATTTCTCGTATTGGCAGTAGATTTTTTATTAAATCACAATTTTTTTATGTTTGATGAGAAGTTTTTCCTTCAGGCCAGGGGAGCTCCGATGGGGGCTAAGTACTCGCCATCGTTGGCAAATTTGTATATGATATTTTGGGAAATCAATTATATTTTTACAGAAAATAATCCTTTTCATGAGTGCATACAATGGGTGGGGCGTTATATAGACGACCTACTCATGGTATGGAAGGGTACAGACAGTCAGTTTGAACAATTTGTTCATTATATTAACAATAATGATCTAAATCTACAGTTCACTGTACAATTGAATAAAGAAAAAATAAATTTTCTAGATGTAACCTTATATGTGGATAATGATAGGGTCATGTTCAGACCGTACCGCAAAGATACTGCGACTAATTCTGTATTAATGGCTACATCATGTCACCCGAAACATGTGGTACGGAACATCCCATATGGAGAACTGTGCCGTACTAAAAGAAATTGTACGTCCAATACCATTTTTCTAGATGAAATGAAACAACTTAACCAAAGAATGAGTGAAAGGGGCTATACAAAAAATAATCTAGACATAGCTAACAAACGAGCACATGATAGAGATAGGAACACTCTGGTAATAAGTAAAAATAAAAATGAGAATGAGAACAAAAACTCTGTAAAAAAGAAAAAACCCTCGTTCGTAACTGCATATAGTGCACAGTTTTCTACTATCAAACAAATTGTAACTAAATATCTACCGGTTCTTGAAGTAGATACAGTATTGAGAGAAGTCATCACGGGTGGTATTAATGTAATCCCTAGAAGAGGCCAAACATTGGGGTCAGTGCTTTCACCCAGCTTATTTAGCAGTAAACCCAAGTCTGAACAGGGCAATACAAATTGGCTGAAATATAAAGGAAATGTGGGCTGTGGACACGGCAGATGTATAACATGTTATTATATGGAAAAAACAGACCATTTTACATCTTATACTACTAATATATCATATCCAATATTAAGCTACATAAATTGTAGTACGGAATATGTAGTATATCTTGCAGCCTGCACACAATGCAGACTGCAATATGTGGGATCTACCAGTAATCAATTAAAAGTCCGTGTCCGCAGACATATTTCAGATACCAAGGGCATGAAGGTAGGGGTATCTGCCCTAACCAAACATTTTAGTGAATCTCATGGAGGTAACACTGACACCCTGACCGTCAAAGGCATAGAGAGGGTTAAAAAACATCCAAGAGGGGGAGATCTTAGAAAACACTTGCTAAACAGGGAAACTTTCTGGATGTTTTGTCTTAAAACGATACATCCAGATGGATTGAATCGAAGATTGGATTTAATCACTGTTTATTAAAATTATTACTTATTGGGTTTATAGTATAAATATAATTTATTTACCCCCTCTTTGATGAATAAATATAAAACTCTTTATTGGAAGGGATTTATATTATAAAACAGTTCTCTAGCACAATAACACATTGATAACAATATGAGGACAAAGATCTCAATACATGTATCTCTATTTTATATATCTTCCCGGTGTGTCTTTTACTTAAAAATATAGTATGTATTAATTAGTGATGGACCATAATGTGAATAAAACCCGGAAAAAGTACCAGAGAAAATCCGGACCACATTTTCCAACATATCTGATTACTATCAGTCACGTGATTGCTCACAAATACTATTTTAATGTGTCTTTAATGTGAAGTCTTTATTCTATGACTAAGCGCATCTAAGCGCGAAACGCGTCAGAAAGACCACTTGTACCTGTTTGTCCTGTGCAACTTCAATAAACGAAGATTATTTTATTCGCATACCAAGTGCTGGACATTCGTTTGTGTTGGATTTACTGTGGAAGCCGGGGCGGTGCCGGCGGGTCCAAGACACAGGTGTGCGCATTGCAGGAGTGAGCTGTATCTTGCTTGAATCTTTGATTGTTAACACAATTGATGTAGAGGGGTCTGGCAAGACTGGTCACCGGGATGTTGAACCTGTTGATGAGAGAGGCCAAAATAAAATTTCCTGCAGATCCGGAGTCCAAGAAGGCCATAGTAGAGAAGGAGAAGATGGAGGAAGATATCCGCACAGGCACAGTAAGGCGTGGAGAAGCAGAGTAGACATCAAGAACTGTCTCCCCTTTGTGCGGAGTCAGCGTACGTCTTTCCAGGCGGGGGGGACGGATAGGACAATCCTTCAGGAAGTGTTCGGTACCGGCACAGTACAGGCACAGATTCTCCATGCGGCGTCGTGTCCTCTCTTGAGGTGTCAAGCGAGACCGGTCAACTTGCATAGCCTCCACGGCGGGAGGCACAGGAACGGATTGCAGAGGACCAGAGGAGAGAGGAGCCGGGGAGAAAGGACGCCTCGTACGAACAAAGTCCATATCCTGGCGGAGCTCCTGACGCCTTTCGGAAAAACGCATGTCAATGCGAGTGGCTAGATGAATAAGTTCATGCAGGTTAGCAGGAATTTCTCGTGCGGCCAGAACTTCTTTAATGTTGCTGGATAGGCCTTTTTTAAAGGTCGCGCAGAGGGCCTCATTATTCCAAGATAATTTGGAAGCAAGAGTACGGAATTGGATGGCGTACTCGCCAACGGAAGAATTACCCTGGACCAGGTTCAGCAGGGCAGTCTCAGCAGAAGAGGCTCGGGCAGGTTCCTCAAAGACACTTCGAATCTCCGTGAAGAAGGAGTGTACAGAGGCAGTGATGGGGTCATTGCGGTCCCAGAGCGGTGTGGCCCATGACAGAGCTTTTCCGGACAGAAGGCTGACTACGAAAGCCACCTTAGACCTTTCAGTAGGAAACTGGTCCGACATCATCTCCAAGTGCAGGGAACATTGAGAAAGAAAGCCACGGCAAAACTTAGAGTCCCCATCAAATTTATCCGGCAAGGATAGTCGTAGGCCGGAAGCGGCCACTCGCTGCGGAGGAGGTGCAGGAGCTGGCGGAGGAGATTGTTGCTGGAGTTGCGGTAATAGCTGCTGTAGCATCACGGTCAGTTGAGACAGCTGGTGGCCTTGTTGCGCTATCTGTTGCAACTGCTGGGCGACCACCGTGGTGAGGTCGGCGACAACTGGCAGTGGAACTTCAGCGGGATCCATGGCCGGATCTACTGTCACGATTCGGCTGGCAGGAGGTGGATCCTCTGTGCCAGAGAGGGATTGGCGTGGACCGTGCTAGTGGACCGGTTCTAAGCTGCTACTGGTTTTCACCAGAGCCCGCCGCAAAGCGGGATGGTCTTGCAGCGGCGGTAGCAACCAGGTCGTATCCACTAGCAACGGCTCAACCTCTCTGACTGCTGAAGATAGGCGCGGTACAAGGGAGTAGACAAGAGCAAGGTCGGACGTAGCAGAAGGTCGGGGCAGGCAGCAAGGATCGTAGTCAGGGGCAACGGCAGGAGGTCTGGAACACAGGCTAGGAACACACTGGGAAACGCTTTCACTGGCACGATGGCAACAAGATCCGGCAAGGAAGGGAAGGGGAAGTGAGGTTATATAGGGAAGTGCAAAGGTGAATACACTAATTAAACCAACTGCGCCAATCAGCGGCGCAGTGGCCCTTTAAATCGTAGAGACCCGGCGCGCGCGCGCCCTAAGGAGCGGGGCCGCGCGTGCCGGGACAGGACCGACGGAGAGCGAGTCAGGTACGGGAGCCGGGGTGCGCATCGCGAGCGGGCGCCACCCGCATCGCGAATCGCATCCCGGCTGGAAGAGGTATCGCAGCGCACCCGGTCAGCAGGTCTGACCGGGGCGCTGCGATTGCGAGGATGTTGCGAGCGCTCCGGGGAGGAGCGGGGACCCGGAGCGCTCGGCGTAACAATAGGACAGGTGCGGAGCCGCGTTATATGGAGCCACAATAGGACAGGTGCAGAGCCGCGTTATATGGAGCCACAATAGGACAGGTAGCTGCGTTATATGGAGCCACAATAGGACCAGTGCGGAGCCGCGTTATATGGAGCCACAATAGGACCGGTGCGGAGCCGCGTTATATGGAGCCACAATAGGACAGGTGCGGAGCCGCGTTATATGGAGCCACAATAGGACAGGTATGGAGCCACTATAGGACAGGTGTGGAGCAGCGTTATATGGAGCCACAATAGGACAGGTGCGGAGCCGCATTATATGGAGCCACAATAGGACAGGTGCGGAGCCGCGTTATATGGAGCCACAATAGGACAGGTGTGGAGCCGCGTTATATGGAGCCACAATAGGACAGGTGCGGAGCCACGTTATAGGGAGCCACAATAGGACAGGAGCGGAGCCGCGTTATATGGAGCCACAATAGGACAGGTGCGGAGCTGCGTTATATGGAGCCACACCTAGCACCGCCCATGAGCGGTGCTGGGTGTGGCTACATATAACGCGGCTCCGCACTTGTCCTATTGTAGTGCTCGGTGACAGGAGGTTTGGAGGGACAGCAGCCGATGTCCGTGTGGTTTTTGCTACAACCCGGCTTTTTCAAGATTTACTTGCTGTATTGTGCTGCATCATTGGAACTGGGAGAGGAGGAGAAGCATTTCTAACACTGTGAACCATTCTTGGATAGGAGTAGAGAGGCAGTCAGAGGAGGGTGCAGCCTTACAATATGGTTTCCAGACATTACACTGTACAGATTTTACCGAAGTCTCCATCACATGACTGTTATATGTAACTTCACCTACAGTACTGTACATTGATTCTTATGAAAACCATCACGTGTCGCGTCTGACCCTGTAGATCACCAGCAACTCCTCGGTCTCGCGCTGTTGTTCCTGTGGACTCTGTTCTCTTATGTTTCTACTCCTACTTCTCTGACCGCTTTTTTCAGAGTATCATTTACTTCCCCCACCCCACCCCCCCTTTTCCATATTTTCTGGGTTCCTCAGGTCAGTGCTGGGTCCTCCCCTTATTTTCTCCCTACAAGGCCCCTATTGGACAAACTATCTATAGAATTTACTTTGATTTCTCTGATATCGTGTCCTCTCCATCTAATTGTGTGCTACCATAACTCCTATAAAGAACCTACTAAAACATGAGCCGTCACCATCACCAGTTGTGTTTATTGTACTGTGTAGGCCATGATGGGTCAGAGATCCCATGTGTGGCCCTTATTCCTCTGAGTTTGTACCTTTTGTGTGTGTCAGGTTGCTATAAGGTGTCAGGACGTCACTGTCTATTTCTCCATGGAGGAGTGGGAGTATGTAGAAGGACACAAGGATCTGTACCAGGACATAGTCATGATGGGGGATCACCGGCCCCTCACATCACAAGGTAAGAGGAGACCTTCCTGATTGTAGAGGAGACCAGGGGTGAGGGTCCCCTAGACCCCCCATCATGTGATCATCACATATACACAATGTATTCAGTCACTCTGTATATGTCCTATAGATATAGACCCAACAAGGATGGAGAAGGCCAGAAAGCACATGGCTGCCAGGATATTACACCTCACCCTAGAAATAATCCACCTGATAACCGGAGAGGTGAGAGGTCACATGACGTCTTATCCCTAGAAATAATCCCGGAAATGACTGGAAAGGGGGCGGATTCTTAGAATGTCTGTAGTGATCAGTGTCTCACCATACACAGGATTACACAGTAGTGAAGAAGGGGTCTGGTGAGTGTGTGACCCCCCATGTGTCAGGAGGATCGGGCACCACCCAGAGCCCCACCCCCGAGGATCCTCCACCTCATTCACTGATACATGAGCAGAAGATCCTAGAACTGACCACCAGGATGACTGAGCTGCTGACTGGAGAGGTGACACTGCTGGGAATGCTGGGACATTATACAATAAGGGAGGGCTCTGCTGATGACTGTATCATTGTGTGTGTCAGGTTCCTATAAGGTGTCAGGACGTCACTGTCTATTTCTCCATGGAGGAGTGGGAGTATATAGAAGGACACAAGGATCTGTACCAGGACATAGTCATGATGGGGGATCACCGGCCCCCAACATCACAAGGTAAGAAGACTTATTGTCCATTACTGTGGGTACAGGGGGCACTGGGGTCATGGTGAGGTCTGTATACTCCATGTACAGGATATATACACCTGGGCTCTATACATCACAAGATATAAGAAGATGTATAGATGATGACTCTAGTGCCCACACTAGTTACTAAATACACTGATGTAAAAGCTGATGTAGGTGGGGCCAGTGCTGATGAGCTGTGGGCGGGGCCAGTGCTGAGGAGCTGATGTGAGTGGGGCCAGTGCTGAGGAGCTGATGTGGGCAGGGCCAGCGCTGAGGAGCTGATGTGGGCGGAGCCAGTGCTGCGGAGCTGATGTGGACGGGGCCAGTGCTGAGGAGCTGATGTAGGCAGGGTCAGTGCTGAGGAGCTGATGTGGACGGGGCCAGTGCTGAGGAGCTGATGTAGGCGGGGCCATTGTGGAGGAGCTGATGTAGGCAGGGTCAGTGCTGAGGAGCTGATGTAGATGGGGCCAGTGGTGAGGAGCTGATGTTGGCGGGGCCAGTGTTGAGGAGCTGATGTAGGTGGGGCCAGTGTTAAGGAGCTGATGTAGGTGGGGCCAGTGCTGAGGAGCTGTTGTAGGCGGGGCCAGTGCAATGTTTTATAAGGCTGCATTTTTTTAAACCAAATTCACAAAAGGATAGTACATGCATGTGACATAAATTGGATGTCTACTTCTCTGTCCTGCTGGATCCACATCTGACTTTAGCTGTTTTAGGAATATTATACATTTGTCTACTTTTGTGCATAAAAAAAAAAAAAATTACAAAATCAATTTTTAATCCAAACAGAACATCTTAATAATGATGCTGATGGACACGTCATGTTTACACAATGTTTGAAAGTTGAAATTCAAGACTTCATGCAGCACTCTCCAGGAGAGGATCTCCTTCCCCTTACTGTACATCCAGGACCTCACAGTACAGATCTATCATATAATGCCCCTAATCATGGGAAACCTTCTCCTGACCCATCACAGGTTGTTACCACAAGGACAGATCAGAGAGAAGGGAAAAGGTTTAATTGTGGTGAATGTAAAAAAGAGTTTACAAAAAATTCTGATCTTATGACTCACAGAAGAAGTCACACAGGGGAGAAGACATATTCATGTTCACTGTGTGGGAAATGCTTTACAGATACATCAGAACTTGTGTCACATGAGAGAATGCACATAGCAGAGAATCCATATTCATGTTCACATTGTGGGAAACGTTTTGCTCAGAAAGCAGATCTTGTTAAACATCAGGAAATTCACTCAGCAGAGAGGCCATATCCGTGCCCTGAATGTGGGAAATGTTTTACATCCAAACAACGGCTTCTTACACATGAGAAAAGTCACAAAGGAGAGCAGCCTTTTTCATGTTCAGAATGTGAGAGAAGTTTTACAATAAAATCAAATCTTATAAAACATGTGAGAATTCACAGAGGAGAGAAGCCATATTCATGTTCAAAATGTGGAAAATGTTTTTCAGAAAAATCACAGCTTGTTAAACATGAGACAAATCACATTGGAGAGATGCCATATTCATGTAAAGAATGTGGGAAATGTTATATAGGAAAATCACAGCTTGCTAAACATGAGAGAAGACATGCAGAAGAGAAGCCGTATTCATGTTCAGAATGTGGGAAATGTTTTACAGATAAACCATACTTTGCTATACATATGAGAATTCACACAGGAGAAAAGCCCTATTCATGTTCAGAATGTGGGAAATGTTTTTCAAGTAAATTGAATCTTCTGAAACATGAGAGAACTCACACAGGGAAGAAGCCATATTCATGTTCAGAATGTGGGAAAAGTTTTATTAATAAATCCGATCTTATCAGACATGAAAGAACTCATACAGGAGAAAAGCCATATTGTTGTGTTGAATGTGGGAAATGTTTTACGGATAAAAAATATTTTGTAAGACATCAGAGAATTCACACAGGAGAGAAGCCATTTTCATGTTCAGAATGTGAAAAATGTTTTACAAATAAATCATATCTTCTTAGACACGAGAGGAGTCATACAGGAGAGAAGCCGTATACATGCTCAGAATGTGGGAAATGTTTTAGAAACAAACCAGATCTTGATATACATAGAAGAATTCATTCAGGCGAGAAGCCATTTTCATGTTCAGAATGTGGAAAATGTTTTACAAGTAAAAAATATTTTGTTAGACATATTAGATTTCACACAGGGGATAAGTCGTATGCATGTTCAGAATGTGGGAAATGTTTTACAAATAAATCGAATCTTCTTATACATGAGAGAATTCACACAGGAGAGAAGCCTTTTTCCTGTTCAGAATGTGTGAAATGTTTTACATATAAATCAAATCTTATTACACATGAGCGAATTCACACAGGAGAGAAGCCATTTTCCTGTTCAGAATGTGGAAAAGGTTTTAGATGTAAAGCCTATCTTGTTAGACATGAGAAAACACACACAGGAGAGAAGCCATTTTCATGTCCAGAATGTGAGAAATGTTTTAGCACTAAATTAGAACTTGTTATACACAGGAGAAGAAGTCACACAGGAGAGAAGCCGTATTCATGTTCAGAATGTGGGAAAAGTTTTACAGATAAATCAGGTCTTTTAATACATGAGAGAATTCACACAGGAGAGAAGCCATATTCGTGTTCAGAATGTGGGAAATGCTTTACATGTAAAGCCAGTCTTGTTAAACATGAGAAAATTCACACATGAGAGAAGTTCATGTTCAGAATTTGGGAAATCTTATTATACAGTACAGACCAAAAGTTTTGAAACACCTTCTCATTCAGAGTTTTCTTTATTTTCATAACTATGAAAATTGTAGATTCGCACTGAAGGCATCAAAACTATGAAGTAACACATGTGGAATTATAGAAATAACAGAAAAGTGTGAAACAACTGAAAATCTGTCATATTCTAGGTTCTAGTCACCTTTTGCTTTGATTACTGCTTTGCACACTCTTGGCATTCTCTTGTTGAGCTTCAAGAGGTAGTCACCTGAAATGGTTTTCACTTCACAGGTGTGCTGATGTGGAGGAGGAGGTGTCATGGTGTGGGGAAGGAGGTGTGATGGTGCGGGGGAGGAGGAGGTGTGATGGTGTGTGGGCGAGGAGGTGTGATGGTGTGGAGGAGGAGGTGTGATGGTGTGGAGGAGGTGTGGTGGTGTGGAGGAGGAGGTGTGATGGTGTGGAGGAGGAGGTGTCATGGTGTGGGGGAGGAGGAGGTGTGATGGTGTGTGGGCGAGGAGGTGTGATGGTGTGGGGGAGGAGGTGTGATGGTGTGTGGAGGAGGAGGTGTGATGGTGTGTGGAGGAGGAGGTGTGATGGTGTGTGGAGGAGGAGGTGTGATGGTGTGGGGGAGGAGGTGTGGTGGTGTGGAGGAGGAGGTGTGATGGTGTGGAGGAGGAGGTGTGATGGTGTGGAGGAGGAGGTGTGATGGTGTGTGGGGGAGGAGGTGTGATGGTGTGTGGGGGAGGAGGTGTGGTGGTGTGGGGGAGGAGGAGGTGTGATGGTGTGGGGGAGGAGGAGGTGTGATGGTGTGGGGGAGGAGGAGGTGTGATGGTGTGGGGGAGGAGGTGTGATGGTGTGTGGGGGGGCTTTGTTGGTGACACTGTTGGGGATTTATTCTGAAGGTATACTGACCCAGTATGTCTACCACAGCATCTGGCAGCGGCTGCTATTCCATCCGGTTTGCGTTTAGTTGGACCAACAGGACAATGACCCCAAACACCTCCAGGCTGTGTAAGGACTGTGGGGGAGATTTATCAAAACCTGAGCAAAGGAAAAGTTGCCCATAGCAACCAATCAGATCGCTTCTTTCATTTTGCAGAGGCCTTGTTAAAAGTGAAAGAAGAAATCTGATTGGTTGCTATGGGCAACTGGACAACTTTTCCTCTGGACAGGTTTTGATAAATCTCCCCCTATGAGACCAAGAAGGAGAGTGATGGGGTGCTGCGCCGCCAGATGACCTGGCCTCCACAGTCACCGGACCTGAACCCAATCCAGATGGTTTGGGGTGAGCTGGACCGCAGAGTGAAGGCAGAAAGGGCCAACAAGTGCAAAGCATCATGGGAACTCCTTCAGGACTGGTGGAGACCATTTCAGGTGACTACAGATCATCAGGAGAATCCAAGAGTGCAAAGCGGGAATCAGAGGAAGAACCGAGAATATGACGGATTCTCACACTTATTGTTCTGTCTATAATCCCACATGTGATAATTCAGAGTTTTGATGCCTTTAGTGCGAATCTACAATATTCATAGTCAGGAAAATAAAGAAAACTCTGAATGAGAAGGTGGACAAACTACTGGTCTGTACTGTATATGACAAAATTCAAAAAGAAAAGATACCTTTTTCATGGTCTAGGAGTTGGTGTAGGTGAGCGATTTCTCTACACCTCTAATTTGTGTGGTGGTAATGTGTATGTTGGCCAAATTTATTTCCTGGTTGCGCAGCATGTGATAAATATGGTGCTAGTACACTTAAAAAAAAATAAAAAAAATGTTATTCACTTTCACTTTGGTTCCTCCTCTGCGACTTTTTAACCCGTTGTGCCAGAATGTGCGCCTTTTTACACACACTATCCACAGCCAGGTTTGGTCTGGTGAAGGTTTGTGAAAAATTGTGTAACAACTCGCACGTGGTAAATTCATGAACACTACAGAAAGATAACCAGACTATGGACGAGCTACACAATTTAGGGAAAAAAAATCATCCAAAGCAAAAATTTTAATAAAAAAATCTTCAAACATCAACTGCGACAAATCAAACCAATGATAAATCCCCCCCCCCTCCCCCTTTATCTAAAAAAAGAATTTACAAAGAAATATTTTTTTTTAATTCATCAGAGAATTCACATAGAGAAGAAATTATATTCATTTGGATTTTGTGTTTATAAAATAAGAAGAAATAAAAACGTATTTCTCGGCTTTCTACGGCAGTGTTTTTCAACCAGGGTGCCTCCAGCTGTTGCAAAACTACAACTCCGAGCATGCCCGGACAGCCAAAGGTTGTTTAAAAAATAAACAATTATCCATTACTTGAAAAGAAGGGCACAATTGGTAAATTACTAAAATTGATTGCTTGGTGCATTGCAAAAACCATAGTTTTTGTTTGTTTTTTTAAGCCTAGGATTACACTGCAACTTTATGTAGCGCTACTCGATTGACTGTAACTATTAAGCTACAGCTAGACAGTAAAGCAAGTGACATGCAGTCGTGTGGCCTGCAGCGGTTATATAATCAATCCAAAAAATCACAGAGTAGCCTTGGCCTAAATTTATTATGTTTTTATGTTTCACTCTACATAAAAAAATGTATTCTTTCATGTGTCAAAACCATTGCGTGTATTTATGTGTACATATATTTAAATGTTTTTTTTTATCTTTTTGATAAAATAAAACCAATTTTAAATTCAAATTTTTTTTAATTCATTGTTGTTTTCTTTGTTCTGCTAGGAGAAAAATAGAGACCATCTTAAAGTAGGCTACCGCATATACATAGATATTCCTACAAATGTGTTAGGCTTCAAAGAATTAAAGTACAAGATGTCTTTATTATAATAATTTAGTGTTATAGTTAATATTAATAAGCCTCCTTTAGTAACAAACTGTCCCTGTGAACTTGATGATCCATCCTAAGTGACGGACCCTCAACTGGGCGACGTTCCCTTCACTGAATAAGTGTTGGGCGTTCCACTGTCAAGTTAACCACAAACACACAGTCTGAAGCGATAGGACAAATGCAGAAAAGAACAGAACAAAAAGACAAACAGCCAAACACAGTCTCGGGTCAGGCAGAGGTCAAAACCAGGAGAAGCAAGGAGGTACAGGATCAGCAGGCAGAAGAGAAGTCAAAAAACAAAAGCAAAGACACAAGAAACAAAACAATCGAGCAGAGGAAGGCTGATAAGAGGGTTGTGAGCCACGCACACAGGCAAACGAGATCCTCGTAGTCAGGTTTAACCCTTTAACGACAATGGACGTAAATGTATGTCATGGTGCCGTGGTACTTAACGCACCATGACGTACATTTACGCGCCGCCATGTAAAATTTCCTTTTTTCCCATTTTACCCCCATAAAGTGTAACAAAAAATAAAAAATAATAAAAAATTAATACACATATTTGGAATCACCGCATGCGTAAATGTCCGATCTATTAAAATGTAATGTTATTGATCCCGTACGGTGATCGTCGTGAACGTAAAAATAAAAATAGTGCAAAATTGCTACTTTTGTCACATTTTATTAAAAAAAAAATTATAAAAAAAATTTATAAAAGTTTTATCACAAATGTGGTATCAATAAAAAGTACAGATCATGGCGCAAAAATTGAGCCCTCATACCACCGCTTATACGGAAAAATGAAAAAGTTATAGGTTGTCAAAATAGGCGGATTTTAAACATACTAATTTAGTTTAAAAGTTTGCGATTTTTTCTTAAGCGCAACAATAATAGAAAAGTATGTTATCATGGATATCATTTTAATCGTATTGACCCACAGAATAAAGAACACGTCATTTTTACCGTAAATTGTACGGCGTGAAAACGAAACCTTCCAAAATTAGCAAAATTGCTGTTTTCTTTTTAATTTCCCCACACATTTTATGGTAAAATGAGTGATGTCATTACGCAGGACAACTCGTCACGTAAAAAACAAGCCCTCATACTAGTCTGTGGATGAAAATATAAAAGAGTTACGATTTTTAGAAGACGAGGAGTAAAAAATGAAAATGCAAAAATAAAATTGGCCTGGTCCTTAAGGGTTTAACCCCTACAAGACCCATGATGTACTGGTATGTCACGACATCCTGGGTTTTAAGGTCCTATGGCGTCTGATGATTCCCCCCCCCCCCTGATGATTTGCGCAATTCCGGGTCTTTGGTGACCCGGAAAATAAGGGGGATCGGGGTTGTCCAAGACACCCACGATCCCCCTGAAGGCATAGGAGTGAGGTGGCAGGGGTGCCACCCCTCCTATCCCTGCTATTGGTCATTAAGAAGCGACGACCAATAGCAGATCGGGGCGGGGGGGTTAACTTCTGGTTTCCCCGTTCTGCCCACCCACCGGGCAGAACGGGGAAACCGAGGATGACCGATGCCAAAGGTCCACTTACCCATCCGTGGCAGCGGAGCGACGATCGGTGGCGGAGATCAGCGGCAGAAGAGGACGGCGATGCGGCTCCCCGAATTCTACGGAAGCCGGTGAGTTGCCTAGCAACATCTAGAGGGCTACAGTTTGAGACCACTATACAGTGGTCTCTAAACTGTAGCCCTCCAGATCTTGCAAAACTACAAATCCTAGCATGCCCACACAGCTGTTTTAGCATGCTGGGATTTGTAGTTTTACAACATCTGGAGGGCCACCGTTTGGAGATCACTGTGCAGTGGTCCCTAAACTGTCACTAAAATGCTGGTGTTACCCTAAATTTTTCATTTTCACAAGGGAAAATAGGAAAAAATGCCCCCCAAAATTTGTAACCCCATTTCTTCTTAGTAAGAACATACCCCATATGTGGATGTAAAGTGCTCTGCGGGCGAACTACAATGCTCAGAAGAGGAGCGCCATTGGGCTTTTAAAGAGAAAATTTGTCCGGAATAGAAGGCCACGTGTGTTTACAAAGCCCCCATAGTACCAGAACAATGGACCCCCCCCCACATGTGACCCCATTTTGGAAACTACACCCCCCATGTAATGTAATAAGGGGTACAGTGAGCATTTACCCCCCACAGGTGTCTGACAGATTTTTGGAACAGTGGTCCGTGAAAATGAAAAATGTAATTTTTCATTTGCACAGCCCACTGTTCCAAAGATCTGTCAAACGCCAGTGGGGTGTAAATACTCACTGCACCAGTTATTAAATTCTGTGAGGGATGTAGTTTCCAAAATGGGGTCACGTGTGGGGGGGGGGGGTCCACTGTTCTGGCACCACGGGGGGCTTTGTAAACGCACATGGCCCCTGACTTCCAAACAAATTCACTTTCCAAAAGCTCAATGGCGCTCCTCCTTTTCTGAGCATTGTAGTTCTCCCGCAGAGCACTTGATGTCCTTACATGGGGTATTTCCATACTCAGCAGAAATGGGGTTACAAATTTTGGGGGTCATTTTCTCCTATTGCCCCTTGTAAAAATGTATAATTTGGGGAAACAACAGCATTTTAGTGAAATTTTTTTTTTTCTTTAAAACACATCCAACTTTAACAAAAAGTTGTGAAACACCTGTGAGATGTTAAGGCTCACTGTACCCCTTGTTATGTTCCTTGAGGGGTGTAGTTTCCAAAATAGTATGCCATGTGTTTAGTTTTTTTTTTTTTCTTTTCTTGCTGTGCTGGCAACATAGGGGCTTCCTAAATGTGACATGCCCCCCAAAAACCATTTCAGCAAAATTTGCTTTCCAAAAGCCAAATGTGACTTCTTCTCTTCTGAGCATTGTAATTCGCTCGCAGAGCATTTTACACCCTAACATGGGGTATTTCCATGCTCAGAAGAGATGGGGTTACAAATTTTGGGGGGAATTTTCTCCCATTATCTTTTGTAAAAAATGTATATTTGGGGGGAAAAAACTGCACTTTAGTGAAAAAAAATTTCTTTTCATTTTAACATCCGACTAACGAAAAGTCGTCAAACACCTGTGGGGTATTAAGGCTCACTGTACCAACTCACTTTGAAGCCCTTTGATTAATTCCAAAAGTAAAAACATGTCAACTTTATGATGCAAACATAATATCACTATGTGAATCACTATATCATTTATTTGGAATATTCATTTTCCTTATAAGCAGAGAGCTTCAAAATATAAAAAAAAAATTAATTTTGTTCATTAAATTTTGGAATTTTTCACCAAGAAATGATGCAAGTATCGACAAAATTTTACCACTAATATAAAGTAGAATATGTCACGAAAAAACTGTCTCGGAATCAGAATGAAAGGTAAAAGCATCAGAGTTATTAATGCTTAAAGTGACAGTGGTCAGATGTGCAAAAAATGGCCGGGTCCTACAGTGAAAATTGTCTGGGTCCTTAAGGGGTTAAAGGGGTACTCCGCTGGAAAACTTTTTTTTTTTTTTATCAACTGGTGCCAGAAAGTTAAACAGATTTGTAAATTACTTCTATTTAAAAATCTTAACCCTTACAGTACTTATCAGCTGTTGTATGTTCCAGAGGAAGTTATTTTCTTTTTCAATTTCATTTCTGTCTGACCACAGTGCTCTCTGCTGACACCTCTGTCCATTTTAGGAACTGTCTGGAAGAGGATAGGTTTTCTATGGGGATTTGCTCCTACTCTAGTTCCTAAAATGGACAGAGGTGTCAGCAGAGAGCACTGTGGTCAGACAGAAATGAAATTCAAAAAGAATCTGTTTAACTTTCTGGCACCAGTTGATAAAAAAAATGTTTTCCAGTGGAGTACCCCTTTAATTAACTCTTCCTCTTGTGCAACAACTCCAGACCTCAGTGGCCCAGCACTCCTGCCGGAAAGAGGAGGCTGAAGCGGTCACTCCCCATCATCCACACCTCTGGTCTGCAGGGAGGAAGATGCAGAGCGGATCATTACACATGGGCAGACTGGACCAGACGAAGACCGAGTGGACCAGACATAGGCAGACTGGACCAGACGAAGACCGAGTGGACCAGACGAAGACCGAGTGGACCAGACATAGACAAACTGGACCAGATACAGACAGACTGGACCAGACATAGGCAGACTGGACCAGACATAGACAAACTGGACCAAACATAGGCAGACTGGACCAGACACAGGCAGACTGGACCAGACACAGGCAGACTGGACCAGACGAAGACCGAGTGGACCAGACATAGACAAACTGGACCAGATACAGACAGACTGGACCAGACATAGGCAGACTGGACCAGACGAAGACCGAGTGGACCAGACATAGACAAACTGGACCAAACATAGGCAGACTGGACCAGACATAGACAGACTGGACCAGACGAAGACCGAGTGGACCAGACTTAGGCAGACTGGCCCAGACACAGACTGGACCAGATACAGACAGACTGGACAAAACATAGACAGATTGGACCAGATACAGACAGACTGGACCAGATACAGACAGACTGGACCAGACACAGACAGACTGGACCAGACACAGACAGATTGGACCAGATACAGACAGACTGGACAAAACATAGACAGATTGGACCAGACATATAGGGGGAGATTTATCAAAACCTGTCCAGAGGAAAAGTTTCTGAGTTGCCCATAGCAACCAATCAGATCGATTCTTTTATTTTTCACAGGCCTCTGCAAAATGAAGGAAGCGATCTCATTGGTTGCTATGGGCAACTCAGCAACTTTTCCACTGGACAGGTTTTGATGAATACCCAGCATAGAGCTTGAGCAGCAGAGCTTTATGCCCAGCGCCTGAGGCTTGTAGCTGGACCCGGGTGCACAGATCTTCCCGGCTTCTTGTGGTCTCGGTTATGAAGCCGTCTGTGTCCTAGAAGCGAGAAAAAGAAGATTCTGGTGGTGACTGTGGGAGGAGCCTGGAGCCACGAGAAGGAGCGGATTGTATATTAATCTTGGTGACAGCTGTAATTTATTGTGGGAATTGTCTCTGTGGACTCATCTGTGGGGTTTTAGTTTGTATTAGATGAATTTTTACTAACATTGTTATATTGTTCCTCCTGGTGGTCCCGCCTGGGTTCTGCTTGTACTCCCTCCTGGTGGTCCCGCCTGGGTTCTGCTTGTACTCCCTCCTGGTGGTCCCGCCTGGGTTCTGCTCGCACTCCCTCCTGGTGGTCCTGCCTGGGTTCTGCTCACACTCCCTCCTGGTGGTCCTGCCTGGGTTCTGCTCACACTCCCTCCTGGTGGTCCCGCCTGGGTTCTGCTTGTACTCCCTCCTGGTGGTCCTGCCTGGGTTCTGCTCACACTCCCTCCTGGTGGTCCTGCCTGGGTTCTGCTCACACTCCCTCCTGGTGGTCCAGCCTGGGTTCTGCTCACACTCCCTCCTGGTGGTCCTGCCTGGGTCCTGCTCACACACTCTCCTGGTGGTCCCATCTGGGTTCTGCTCACACTCCCTCCTGGTGGTCCCGCCTGGGTTCTGCTCGCACTCCCTCCTGGTGGTCCCGCCTGGGTTCTGCTCGCACTCCCTCCTGGTGGTCCCGCCTGGGTTCTGCTCGTACTCCCTCCTGGTGGTCCCGTCTGGGTTCTGCTCGTACTCCCTCCTGGTGATCCCGCCTGGGTTCTGCTCGTACTCCCTCCTGGTTGTCCCGTGTGGGTTCTACTCGCACTCCCTCCTGGTGGTCCCGTCTGGGTTCTGCTCTCACTCCCTCCTGGTGGTCCCGTCTGGGTTCTGCTCACACTCCCTCCTGGTGGTCCCGCCTGGGTCCTGCTCACACTCCCTCCTGGTGGTCCCGCCTGGGTCCTGCTCACACTCCCTCCTGGTGGTCCCGCCTGGGTCCTGCTCACACTCCCTCCTGGTGGTGCCGCCTGGGTTCTGCTCACACTCCCTCCTGGTGGTCCCGCCTGGGTTCTACTCACACTCCCTCCTGGTGGTCCCGCCTGGGTTCTGCTCACACTCCCTCCTGGTGGTCCCGCCTGGGTTCTGCTCACACTCCCTCCTGGTGGTCCCGCCTGGGTTCTGCTCACACTCCCTCCTGGTGGTCCCGCCTGGGTTCTGCTTACACTCCCTCCTGGTGGTCCCGCCTGGGTTCTGCTCACACTCCCTCCTGGTGGTCCCGTCTTGGTTCTGCTCACACTCCCTCCTGGTGGTCCCGCCTGGGTTCTGCTCACACTCCCTCCTGGTGGTCCCGCCTGGGTTCTGCTCACACTCCCTCCTGGTGGTCCCGCCTGGGTTCTGCTCACACTCCCTCCTGGTGGTCCCGCCTGGGTCCTGTTCACACTCCCTCCTGGTGGTCCCGCCTGGGTCCTGTTCACACTCCCTCCTGGTGGTCCCGCCTGGGTTCTGCTCACACTCTCTCCTGGTGGTCCCGCCTGGGTTCTGCTCACACTCCCTCCTGGTGGTCCCGCCTGGGTTCTGCTCGCACTCCCTCCTGGTGGTCCCGCCTGGGTTCTGCTCGCACTCCCTCCTGGTGGTCCCGCCTGGGTTCTGCTCGTACTCCCTCCTGGTGGTCCCGTCTGGGTTCTGCTCGTACTCCCTCCTGGTGGTCCCGCGTGGGTTCTGCTCGCACTCCCTACTGGTGGTCCCGTCTGGGTTCTGCTCTCACTCCCTCCTGGTGGTCCCGTCTGGGTTCTGCTCACACTCCCTCCTGGTGGTCCCGCCTGGGTTCTGCTCACACTCCCTCCTGGTGGTCCCACCTGGGTTCTGCTCACACTCCCTCCTGGTGGTCCCGTCTTGGTTCTGCTCACACTCCCTCCTGGTGGTCCCGTCTGGGTTCTGCTCACACTCCCTCCTGGTGGTCCCGCCTGGGTTCTGCTCACACTCCCTCCGGGTGGTCCCGCCTGGGTTCTGCTCACACTCCCTCCTGGTGGTCCCGCCTGGGTTATGTTCACACTCCCTCCTGGTGGTCCCGCCTGGGTCCTGCTCACACTCTCTCCTGGTGGTCCCGCCTGGGTTCTGCTCGCACTCCCTCCTGGTGGTCCCGCCTGGGTTCTGCTCGCACTCCCTCCTGGTGGTCCCGCCTGGGTTCTGCTCGAACTCCCTCCTGGTGGTCCCGCCTGGGTTCTGCTCGTACTCCCTCCTGGTGGTCCCGTCTGGGTTCTGCTCGTACTCCCTCCTGGTGGTCCCGTCTGGGTTCTGCTCGTACTCCCTCCTGGTTGTCCCGCGTGGGTTCTGCTCGCACTCCCTCCTGGTGGTCCCGTCTGGGTTCTGCTCTCACTCCCTCCTGGTGGTCCCGTCTGGGTTCTGCTCACACTCCCTCCTGGTGGTCCCGCCTGGGTCCTGCTCACACTCCCTCCTGGTGGTCCCGCCTGGGTCCTGCTCACACTCCCTCCTGGTGGTCCCGCCTGGGTCCTGCTCACACTCCCTCCTGGTGGTCCCGCCTGGGTTCTGCTCACACTCCCTCCTGGTGGTCCCGCCTGGGTTCTGCTCACACTCCCTCCTGGTGGTCCCGCCTGGGTTCTGCTCGCACTCCCTCCTGGTGGTCCCGCCTGGGTTCTGCTCGCACTCCCTCCTGGTGGTCCCGCCTGGGTTCTGCTCGCACTCCCTCCTGGTGGTCCCGCCTGGGTTCTGCTCGCACTCCCTCCTGGTGGTCCCGCCTGGGTTCTGCTCGCACTCCCTCCTGGTGGTCCCGCCTGGGTTCTGCTCGCACTCCCTCCTGGTGGTCCCGCCTGGGTTCTGCTCCCACTCCCTCCTGGTGGTCCCGCCTGGGTTCTGCTCCCACTCCCTCCTGGTGGTCCCGCCTGGGTTCTGCTCACACTCCCTCCTGGTGGTCCCGCCTGGGTTCTGCTCACACTCCCTCCTGGTGGTCCCGCCTGGGTTCTGTTCACACTCCCTCCTGGTGGTCCCGCCTGGGTCCTGCTCACACTCTCTCCTGGTGGTCCCGCCTGGGTCCTGCTCACACTCTCTCCTGGTGGTCCCGCCTGGGTCCTGCTCACACTCTCTCCTGGTGGTCCCGCCTGGGTTCTGCTCGTACTCCCTCCTGGTGGTCCCGTCTGGGTTCTGCTCGTACTCCCTCCTGGTGGTCCCGTCTGGGTTCTGCTCGTACTCCCTCCTGGTTGTCCCGCGTGGGTTCTACTCGCACTCCCTCCTGGTGGTCCCGTCTGGGTTCTGCTCTCACTCCCTCCTGGTGGTCCCGCCTGGGTTCTGCTCACACTCCCTCCTGGTGGTCCCGCCTGGGTTCTGCTCGCACTCCCTCCTGGTGGTCCCGCCTGGGTTCTGCTCCCACTCCCTCCTGGTGGTCCCGCCTGGGTTCTGCTCACACTCCCTCCTGGTGGTCCCGCCTGGGTTCTGCTCACACTCCCTCCTGGTGGTCCCGCCTGGGTTCTGCTCACACTCCCTCCTGGTGGTCCCGCCTGGGTTCTGCTCACACTCCCTCCTGGTGGTCCCGCCTGGGTTCTGCACACACTCCCTCCTGGTGGTCCCGCCTGGGTTCTGTTCACACTCCCTCCTGGTGGTCCCGCCTGGGTCCTGCTCACACTCCCTCCTGGTGGTCCCGCCTGGGTTCTGCTTACACTCCCTCCTGGTGGTCCCGCCTGGGTTCTGCTCACACTCCCTCCTGGTGGTCCCGCCTGGGTTCTGCTCACACTCCCTCCTGGTGGTCCTGCCTGGGTTCTGCTCACACTCCCTCCTGGTGGTCCAGCCTGGGTTCTGTTCACACTCCCTCCTGGTGGTCCCGCCTGGGTCCTGCTCACACTCTCTCCTGGTGGTCCCGCCTGGGTCCTGCTCACACTCTCTCCTGGTGGTCCCGCCTGGGTCCTGCTCACACTCTCTCCTGGTGGTCCCGCCTGGGTTCTGCTCGTACTCCCTCCTGGTGGTCCCGTCTGGGTTCTGCTCGTACTCCCTCCTGGTGGTCCCGTCTGGGTTCTGCTCGTACTCCCTCCTGGTGGTCCCGTCTGGGTTCTGCTCGTACTCCCTCCTGGTTGTCCCGCGTGGGTTCTACTCGCACTCCCTCCTGGTGGTCCCGTCTGGGTTCTGCTCTCACTCCCTCCTGGTGGTCCCGCCTGGGTTCTGCTCGCACTCCCTCCTGGTGGTCCCGCCTGGGTTCTGCTCGCACTCCCTCCTGGTGGTCCCGCCTGGGTTCTGCTCCCACTCCCTCCTGGTGGTCCCGCCTGGGTTCTGCTCACACTCCCTCCTGGTGGTCCCGCCTGGGTTCTGCTCGCACTCCCTCCTGGCGGTCCCGCCTGGGTCCTGCTCACACTCCCTCCTGGTGGTCCCGCCTGGGTTCTGCTTACACTCCCTCCTGGTGGTCCCATCTGGGTTCTGCTCACACTCCCTCCTGGTGGTCCTGCCTGGGTTCTGCTCACACTCCCTCCTGGTGGTCCCATCTGGGTTCTGTTCACACTCTCTCCTGGTGGTCCCGCCTGGGTTCTGCTCACACTCCCTCCCGATAATCCTGTCTCTGTGTTCCCTGCCCAACATGTCTGAGCAATAATGTTTTCTCATGTCTGATATTCCGTTACAATGTGTGACCCCTTCTTGCCTCCTTGGCCTCTTTCTCACCAGCTGCCTTGTTATTGGATGAATTTCCTGTGTCTGATGAATCTGTGCTGCCCCCCTGACTATGTAGACTCCTGCCTGTCCCCTTGGTGTCCCACACCGCTGTCTTTTGGCCCTGTGGCAGTCACCACCTATAATGGGGCCCCTCCTGGGGATAGTGACCTGGTGGCCCCAGCAGTGATGACCTGATCCTCGTATTCCGGAGCACTTGGCTTCACTATAACAGTGAACTCTGTCTATAACAGCGAGTGTTATAGGAGGCGGAGGGTCCTGAAAAATCCAGAGACCCTGAATTATATAAAACCTTCACAATCTCTGGTTCTTCTGGGATTTGTTCTCCTTAAAATGTATAATAAATGATGTCTCTATAATGATATAATTGTCACCACTCGGGGGCGCTATTGGGTCATATATAAATAGTTCTATAGAGAGAGGATTGATGAAATGTATAATAAATGATGTCTCTATAATTATATAATTGTCACCACTCGGGGGCGCTATTGGTCATATATAAATAGTTCTATAGAGAGGATTGATGAAATGTATAATAAATGATGTCTCTATAATTATATAATTGTCACCACTCGGGGGCGCTATTGGATCATATATAAATAGTTCTATAGAGAGGATTGATGAAATGTATAATAAATGATGTCTCTATAATTATATAATTGTCACCACTCGGGGGCGCTATTGGAACATATATAAATAGTTCTATAGAGAGGATTGATGAAATGTATAATAAATGATGTCTCTATAATTATATAATTGTCACCACTCGGGGCGCTATTGGTCCATATATAAATAGTTCTATAGAGAGGATTGATGAAATGTATAATAAATGATGTCTCTATAATTATATAATTGTCACCACTCGGGGGCGCTATTGGTCATATATAAATAGTTCTATAGAGAGGATTGATGAAATGTATAATAAATGATGTCTCCTATAATTATATAATTGTCACCACTCGGGGGCGCTATTGGATCATATATAAATAGTTCTATAGAGAGGATTGATGAAATGTATAATAAATGATGTCTCTATAATTATATAATTGTCACCACTCGGGGGCGCTATTGGATCATATATAAATAGATCTATAGAGAGCGGATTGATGAAATGTATAATAAATTGTGGTGCCTTGGGGGGGGTGTATGGCAGTTGGGGTGTTGCTGTGAGGTATATCACGGTTATAATTAACTCTTGTCAGTCGTGACGCCAGGGTGAGTGTTAAATGCTGTATGGCTTGGCCTATCGCCACCCTTCCCAAGAGCGATAGGTAGATGCAGAATAAAGTATTGTCCACAACCAGAGCTTTGCTGAAAACTTGCATAAACTTTACTGAAGATTTTCTGTAACATGCGAATACAGGAACAGTCTTTATAACAAAGTTTGTGTACAGCTTAGCTGAGATTGACGTATGGTTGGGACTTTTGTAAGTTCTTTAGCTTAGTAGGATTTAGTATGTGCAGATCCACTGGATTTAGGGTTATGTTTAGGTCCAGGGTCCTTGCTAGAAGTAGCGGGGAAGTTTGTAAGAACTCACTGCTTGATTCGAGCCGAGGCCGGCAGGCTTTGGCTCAGTGGTTGCCGATGACAGCTGCGCAGATCTTTACTCATCAGCAGCCCACGAGGAAAGAGATGCTGCTTGCTCTGCAGCTCAGGAACAAGAGAGCGTCTATTGGGGACCCCTAACCAAGGTACGGTATGCAATAAGGTACCGGGACTGCACAAACCCCCTTACTTAAAACAAGTCGACCCCGACGCCTGTCCCCTAAGGCAGAGGAACTAGGACGAAGGTTAAATTTATCATGCATTATATACATCTTGGCAAAATTTTGTATTCTCTGACTAGCATTATCTCACTAGACAATTTAACCCCTTAAGGACTCAGGGTTTTTCCGTTTTTGCACTTTCGTTTTTTCCTCCTTACCTTTTAAAAATCATAACCCTTTCAATTTTCCACCTAAAAATCCATATTATGGCTTATTTTTTGCGTCGCCAATTCTACTTTGCAGTGACATTAGTCATTTTACTCAAAAATGCACGGCGAAACGGAAAAAAAAATCATTGTGCGACAAAATCGAAAAAAAAACGCCATTTTGTAACTTTTGGGGGCTTTCGTTTCTACGCAGTGCATATTTCGGTAAAAATTACACCTTATCATTATTCTGTAGGTCCATACGGTTAAAATGATACCCTACTTATATAGGTTTGATTTTGTCGCACTTCTGGAAAAAATCATAACTACATGCAGGAAAATTTATACGTTTAAAAATGTCATCTTCTGACCCCTATAACTTTTTTATTTTTCCATGTATGGGGTGGTATGAGGACTCATTTTTTGCGCCGTGATCTGAAGTTTTTATCGGTATGATTTTTGTTTTGATCGGACTTTTTGATCACTTTTTATTCATTTTTTAATGATATAAAAAGTGACCAAAATACGCTTTTTTGGACTTTGGAATTTTTTTGCGCGTACGCCATTGACCGTACGGCTTAATTAATGATATATTTTTATAGTTCGGACATTTACGCACGCGGCGATACCACATATGTTTATTTTTTATTTTTTTTACACTGTTATTTTTTTTATGGGAAAAGGGGGGTGATTCAAACTTTTATTAGGGAAGGGGTTAAATGACCTTTATTAACACTTTTTTTTTACATTTTTTTTGCAGTGTTATAGGTCCCATAGGGACCTATAACACTGCACACACTGATCTCTAATGCTGATCACTGGCGTGCATTAACACGCCTGTGATCAGCATTATCGGCGCTTGACTGCTCCTGCCTGGATCTCAGGCACGGAGCAGTCATTCGTCGATCGGACACCGGGGAGGCAGGTAAGAGCCCTCCCGGTGTCCGATCAGCTGTTCGGGACGCCGCGATTTCACCGCGGCGGTCCCGAACAGCCCGACTGAGCAGCCGGGTCACTTTCACTTTCACTTTAGAAGCGGCGGTCAGCTTTGACCGCCGCTTCTAAAGGGTTAATACCGCACATCGCCGCGATCGGCGATGTGTGGTATTAGCCGCGGGTCCCGGCCGTTGATTAGCGCCGGGACCGACGCGATATGATGCGGGATCGCGGCGCGATCCCGCTTCATATCGCGGGAGCCGGCGCAGGACGTAAATATACGTCCTGCGTCGTTAAAGGGTTAAAGATTTCTATACATTTATGAAGCTCTCTAGACATTTCTTAAGCTTTCTAGACATTTTTATATCTCACTAGACATTTTTATATCTCACTAGACATTTTTATATCTCACTAGACATTTTCTTTTTGCCATTTAAGTTACCTACTTGTACACAAAAGTTATATTGGCTTGCCTGAGGCTTTCTACCAATAAGCTAGCTACTAGGGTCTATTGGCTACACGCTCTTACCCCTAGAACACAACAGTATAACCTTACCTAGGTTACCTTTAATAAATACGTGCATCAATTATTAGCTCGCAAGAGCACCTTCTGGCCGGGCAGGGCATCTCACACACGTAGCGAGAAAAGAGAAATTAGTGTACATAACAGTGGCAGGAATGGGATAATGACTTAGGCTACAATTCCCAAAGTGTTTTTTTTTTCTTCGTGTGAGATATATTTAATTTCGGTTTACTAAGATAGAATGAGATAAGTACATTTTAAGTGATTTATGTGATGTACTATGTGTACAGATACTATTTGGAAGATCAGTCTTGGTATCTTAACCTTTTAAGGATGCCGGGCGTATGCATACGCCCTGCATCCCCAGTCCTTAACCCGTACAATACCTAGGGCGTATGGATACGCCTTCTGTACCTTGGGTCTTAAGGACCCAGGGCGTACCTGTACGCCCGTGGGAATTTCGGTCCCCGCCCCGCTCCGGGCGGGAACCGGACCGGGGTGACTGCTGATATCGATCAGCAGGCACCCAGTGCAAATGCCCAGGGGGGTTATCAGACCCCCTCCATGTCGGCGATCGGCGCAAATCGCAAGTGAATTCACACTTGCGATTTGCGCCGATTCCGGGTCTATGGTGACCCGGAATTTAAGGGGGATTGTGGTTGTCTAAGACACCCTCGATACCCCTGTAGGGATAGGAGTGAGGTGGCAGAGCTGCCACCCCTCCTATCCCTGCTATTGGTGGTCTAGACGCGACCACCAATAGCAGATCGGGGTCGGGGGGGTTTACTTTAGTTTTCCCCGTTTTGCCCACCCAGAACGGGGAACCGAAGGGGACCGAACGCTGAAGATCCACTTACCTGTCGTGGAAGCTGCGGGACGGGATCGGCTGCAGTGATCGGCGCGGGCGGCGATGTCGTGCGGCAAAAGAGGACGGCTCCCTGTATCCAACGGAAGCCAGTAAGTTGCCTAGCAACATCTAGAGGGCTACAGTCTGAGACTGTAGCACTCCAGATTTTGCAAAACTACAACTCTCAGCATGCCCAGACAGCTGTTTCGGCATGCTGGGATTTGCAGTTTTGCAACAGCTGGAGGTCTACAGTTTAGAGACCACTGCACAGTGATCTCTATACTGTTGCACTCTAGATCTTGCAAAACTACAGCTCCTAGCATGCCCACACAGCAGTTTGCTGTCTGTGCATGCTGGGATTTGTAGTTTTGCAACATCTGGAGGTCCACAGTTTGGAGATCACAGTGCAGTGGTTTATCTGTAGCTCTCCAGATGTTGCAAAACTGCAAATCCCAGCATGCCGAAACAGCTGTCTCGGCATGCTGGGAGTTGTAGTTGCGTACCTCCAGCTGTTGCATAACTACATCTCCCAGCATGCCCTTCGGCTATCAGTACATGCTGGGAGTTGTAGTTTTGCAACAGCTATAGGCACACAGGTTGGTAAATACTGAGTTAGGTAACAGAACCTAACTGAAGGTTTTCCAACCAGTGTGCCTCCAGCTGGTGCAAAAGTACAACTCCCAGCATGCACGGTTTGTCAGTACATGCTGGGAGTTGTAGTTTTGAAACAGCTGGAGGTTTGCCCCCCCCATGTGAACGTACAGGGTACATTCACACGGGCAGGTTTACAGTAAGTTTCCTGCTGTAAGAATTTCTAGCGGGAAGCTCACTGTAAACCTGTGCCCTTGTGAATGTACCCTAAAAACACTACACTACACTACACTACCACATAATATAGGGTAAAACACTACATATACACCCCCTTACACTGCCCCCCCCCAATAAAAATTAAAAACGTATTGTACAGCAGTGTTTCCAAAACGGAGCCTCCAGCTGTTGCAAAACAACAACTCCCAGCATTTCCAGACAGCCACTGACTGTCCAGGCATGCTGGGAGTTTAGCAACAACTGGAGGCACCCTGTTTGGGAATCACTGGTGTAGAATACCCCTATGTCCACCCCTATGCAATCCCTAATTTAGTCCTCAAATGCGCATGGCGCTCTCTCACTTCGAAGCCCTGTCGTATTTCAAGGAAACAGTTTAGGGCCACATATGGGATATTTCCGTACTCAGTAGAAATTGCGTTACAAATTTTTGGGGGCTATTTCTCCTTTTACCCCTTAAGAAAAGGAAAAGTTTGGGGCTACACCAGCCTGTTAGTGTAAAAAAATTAAAAAAATTAACACTGACATGCTGATGTTGCCCCATACTTTTTATTTTCACAAGTGTTAAAAGGAAAAAAAGACCCCCCAAATTTGTAACGCAATTTCTCCTGAGTATGGAAATACCCCATATGTGGGCGTAAAATGCTCTGCGGGTGCACAACAAGGCTCAGGAGTGAGAGCGCACTATGTACATTTGAGGCCTAAATTGGTGATTTGCACAGGGGTGGCTGATTTTATAGCGGTTCTGCCATAAACGCAAAAAAAGAAATACCCACACGTGACCCTATTTTGGAAACTACACCCTTCACGGAACGTAACAAGGGGTATAGTGAGCCTTAACACCCCACAGGTGTTTGACGAATTTTTAATAAAGTTGGATGGGAAAATGAAAAAAAAAAATTTTTTCACTTAAATGCTACCCAAAATGTTTCATTTTCACAAGGAAAAATAGGAATAAAGCCCCCCAAAATTTATAACCCCATTTCTTCTGAGTAAGAGCATACCCCATATGTGGATGTAAAGTGCTCTGCGGGCGAACTACAATGCTCAGAAGAGAAGGAGCACCATTGGGATTTTGAAGAGAAAATTTGTCCGGAATTGAAGGCCATGTGTGTTTACAAAGCCCCCATAGTGCCAGAACAATGGACTTTCCCACATGTGACCCCATTTTGGAAAGTACACCCCTCACGTAATGTAATAAGGGGTACAGTGAGCATTTACCCCCCACAGGTGTCTGACAGATTTTTGGAACAGTGGTCGGTGAAAATGAAAAATGTAATTTTTTTGGGGGGGGGGGGGGTTCCACTGTTCTGGCACCACGGGGGGGGGGGGGGGGGGGGCTTTGTAAACGCACATGGCCCCCGGCTTCTATTCCAACCAAATTTTGTCTTCAAAAGCTCAATGGCCCTCCTTCTCTTCTGAGCATTGTAGTTCGCCAGTAGAGCACTTGACATCCACACATGGGGTATTTTCATACTCAAAAGAAATGGGGTTACAAATTTTGGGGGTCATTTTCTCCTATTACCCCTTGTAAAAATGTAAAATTTTGGGGAAAAACAGCATTTTAGTGAAAAATTTTTTTTTTTCATTTACACATCAGACTTTAGCAATAAGTCGTCAAACACCTGTGAGGTGTTAAGGCTCACTGTACCCCTTGTTGTGTTCCTTGAGGGGTGTAGTTTTCAAAATAGTATGCCATGTGTTTTTCTTTTTTGCTGTTCTGGCACCATAGGGGCTTCCTAAATGCGACATGCCCTCTAAAAACCATTTCAGCAAAATTTGCTTTTCAAAAGCCAAATGTGACTCCTCTTCTGAGCATTGTAGTGCGCCAGCAGAGCACTTGATGTCCACATTTGGGGTATTTCCATACTCAGAAGAGATGGGGTTACAAAGTTTGGGGGGCATTTTGTCCTATTATCCCTTGTAAAAATGTTAAATTTGGGGGAAAACTAGCATTTTAGTGGAAAAAAATGTATAAACAATTTACACATCCAACTTTAACAAAAAGTCGTGAAACACCTGTGGGGTGTTAAGGCTCACTGGACCCCTTGTTACGTGCCTTGAGGGGTGTAGTTTCCAAAATAGTATGCCATGTGTTTTTTTTTTTTGTTTGTTTGTTTGCTGTTCTGGCACCATAGGGGCTTCCTAAATGTGACATGCCCCCCAAAAACCATTTCGGAAAAACTCCCCCATTGTCGCTCCTTCCCTTCTGAGCCCTCTACTGCGCCTGCCGAACACTTGACATACACATATGAGGTATTTCCTTACTCCAAAGAAATTGGGTTACACATTTTAGGAAGATTTCTCTCCTTTTACCCCTTGTAAAAATTCAATAACTGGGTCTACAAGAACATGCCAGTAAAAAATGAAGATTTTGAATTTTCTCCTTCAATTTGCTGCTATTCCTGTGAAACACCTAAAGGGTTAACAAACCTTTTGAATGTCATTTTGAATACTTTAAGGGGTGCAGTTTTTATAATGGGGTCATTTGTGGGGCATTTCTAATATAAAGGCCCTTCAAATCCACTTCAAAACAGAACTGGTCCCTGAAAAAAATAGATTTTGAAAATTTTGTGAAACTTTGCTGAACTTTGAAGCCCTCTGAATTCTTCCAAAAGTAAAAACATGTCAACGTTATGACGCAAACATAAAGGAGACATATTGTATATGTGAATCAACATATAATTTATTTGGAATATTCATTTTCCTTATAAGCAGAGAGCTTCAAAGTTAAAAAGAAAATGCAAAATTTGAAATTTTTTCATAAAATTTGGAAATTTTTCCCAAAGAAACAATGCAAGTATCGACAAAATTTTACCACTAACATAAAGTAGAATATGTCACGAAAAAACAATCTCACCATTGAAAGTGGTAAAAATGTTCAAAAATGGCCGGGTCCTACAGTGAAAATTGGCTGGGTCCTTAAGGGGTTAAGGACGTGGGGCGTACGCCACCCCCTGCGCCCCCCCCCCCCCTTGTCGGCGATTGCAGAAAATCGCATGTAAATCCAGACATGCGATTTTCTGCTATTCTGGGCTGATCGGGTCTCTGGTGACCCGGTCACCCGGAAAATAGGGATGATCGGAGCTGTCAGGGACAGCCCTGATCATCCTGAGGGATAGGAGTGAGGTCGCAGTGCTGCGATCTCCTCCTATCCCCTGCCATTGGTCAGAAGTGATTCTGACCAATGGCAGGGCAGGACAGTGGGTTGAAGATGGCCGGGGACCCCGGATTGTCGCTGGAGACTGCTGGATCCTGGCTCAGGTAGGGAAATGACAGTGGGGGGGGGGGGGGGGGGGAGAATTGAAAGTGGAAGTAAAGTGATCTTTACTTTGGCAACCACTAAGAAGGCCAAACTGCAACTCCCAGAATGCCCAGACATCCAAAGGCTGTCTGGGCATGCTGGGAGTTGTAGTTTTGCAACATCTGGAGGGTCACAGTTTGGAGTCCACTATTATAGTGGTGCCCAAACGGTAGCACTCCAGATGTTGCCAAACTACAACTCTCAGCATGCCTAGATGGCCCAGGCATGCTGGAAGTTGTAGTTCTGTAACATCTGTCCCTTCAGATTTTGCAATTTTCATGAAATTTTGGAAAATTGCTGCTCTACTTTGAAGCCCTCTAATTTTTTCAAAAAGCTAAAATATGTCTATTTTATGATGCCAACATGAAGTAGACATATTGTATTTGTGAATAAAAATTAAATGTATTTGGAATATCCATTTTCCTTACAAGTAGAGAGCTTCAAAGTTAGAAAAATGCTAAATTTCAAAATTTTCATGAAATTTGGTGATTTTTCACCAAAAAAAGGATGCAAGTAACGCAGAAAATTTACCATCAAAATAAAGTAGAATATGTCACGAAAAAACAGTCTCAGAATCAGAATATTCGGTAAAAGCATCAGAGTTATTCATTGGTAAAGTGACGGTAGTCAGAATTGCGAAAAAGGGCTGCGTCCTTAAGGGGTTAAGGGCAGTTTACCCTGAGTTGACCTTTGAGACTGTCCCAACATCACCTCTGGGCTGGCAGGAGTCTCTTCAAGTGACAGTTCTGTGGAAACTTCAGTCCCCGAGGGACCAGCTTGAGGGCTGGAAGCGGAAGTAACATTGTGGTATCCCAGTACCGCATCCTATACGGTACCTGTCTATATGTCACCATAGTCAGAGTCCCTAGGACGTCGGGGTCCTTATCTAGTCCGCCCCTTGTCACCTCTCATCTATGTATTAGTAATTTAACAGTTTATTCAGGATTTATATAAATCTAATTGTACAAATGTATATAATTGGTTAATTACCTGTACGGAGCGTAGCAGGACCTGCGGGTCACGTGATCGGGTAAACTCTATGGTTTTTGCATAAGGACCTTTGGAGGTCCCTGTGACGTATTGCACCCATCATTCCTTGTAACGGTGAGTGACAGTTATTCGGACCAATCAAAAAGGCCCTGCCCATATAAGGGAGCGGCGGCCATTGCTTGCTCTTGTTCCTGTGCTGCCAAGCAGTAAGCAGCTCTCTTTCCTCATGGGCTGTTGTGAGAGAAGGATCTGCGCTGCCATCATCCGTGAGTTAGGCCCGAGCCTTGCGGCGACGGCTGATTATTACAAAACCGTGAGTATCAATCCCTAAGCACTCTGCAAGATCACCGGACCTTATCTATCCCCTAAATCCGGACGGATCTTCGCAAATTAACCCTAAATTCAGAGACTTATATCCAAAGTCAAGGTCCGCAACAACTGTTAGTCACTGAAGTGTATAGAGACTGTTTGAATGAGACTGTTACTGTTCATTGGATGTACCGCAAGCCTTTTAAGTAAAGTTTATCCAAGTTCAAGTTCAACTACCTTGTGGACCTTCAGTCATTATTCGCATGCACCTATCGTTACTGGGAAGAGTGGCGATAGGCCGAAGAATTACCTCAGCATACTAGCCCTCAGCCTGGCGTCACGAACAATAGGGTTAACGTTAACCCCTGATATACTAAAGCAAAACCCTGACTTCACTACCCCTAGCCCAGAGGCCTACCACAAAGCCTTTTTGGCGTTGCACGAACAGGATTCGGGTGTGTGCCTACTACAGTAACCACTAGTGAAAGTGTACTCCCCCCGAGAAAAGGAACTTTATTCATGTACTGTGACTTATACTCCGGAGTAAGGGTTTGCGCACACGGTGCTGTGTGGAGGAAGTGCGCATGTAAAGTAAGGGGGAGGCAAACAGCACAGCTGAGCCACAAGCTGTGAAAGGAAGAACTGAAGTTAGCGTGGGGGCCTTCCTGCGCACGTGATCCAGAGACCCCGCCCACCGAAGCCCTCGGTACCGCGGCGGCCATTTTGTTGGAGTCTAGTGTCGGAAACCAACAAAGAGAGAGAGTTCAGCGAGGGAAAAGGCGCACAGTGCGACAACGGGTTGGAAGCTGTAAGGAGCCGGAACAGTACGGGACTCTGAGACACCAGATTGCTGAATTTAAGTCATATATAGAGTCACTTCAGCTGCCGATCAATGCACTCAAATTTCAATTAAGAGCTATTGAGTTTCAAGTCACCGCTCTCAAATTTGAAATCTACGCTTTCAAGTTCCTGATTAGAGAACAACTGCGTATCTCCTTGGGACTTAGAAATTCAAGATCTATTTAAAGGGCCAGCATACCAAATACAGAGATGTCAGAACCTGCAGCGCCACAGTCCCCATCTGAACAGCAGGGGGCGATGCTCCAGTGACCCCACCAATGGGGTCTCCACCCCAAGTCAGGAGGGTGTAGCCGCCTTCACCAGCACGTTCTACCTCACAAAGACGTGCTCTACCTGTGTTCCCAGCAAGACCTCCATCACAGGCGGAGCAGGACCCAGCAAGTCCACCTCCAGTCTCTCCCTATGTGTTGGGAGCCCCTGTTGCTGCACCTGTCTTCTTGGGGAATCCTGTGCTTCCCACCTACAATGGTGACCCTTTTACATTGAGAGACTTTAAAGGGTAGCTCCCATCATTCTATTTTTTTTTTTTGCTAGCCCGTTACCACCCCCCCCCCCCGCCCCCCGCTACTGCACTAGCCCATTACCTCCTCCCCCCCCGCCCCGCATACCCCATTCCTTCATTACACTTGCAGCTACTGCAGAGTCCAGCAGCGGGCGTGTAGGGACAGCGGCGGCAACGAGGCGGAGGCGATGTGGGGGAGGAGTGGCCTCCCAGCCAGTGGCCGGGGAGCCAATGCACTCGCTCCCGCCTGTCTGATTGACAGGCAGGGAGCGAGTGCAGCCTAACTGAAAAAGGACTGATTGCCACTCCAAAATCAGTCCTTTTTCAGTATCCGGTTTTTAAATGTAAATTAAACCTTTTTAATGAAAAAAAAAAATTATAAAAGTATATTAGAGATATGTTGTAGTACATAAGTACTACAACATATCAAAAAATAAAGTTGGGGACAGTGCCGATTTAAAGAAAAGTTCTACAGCCTCTTTGGATTTTATGCATTACCCCCTCATCAACAGATACAGCTGCTTCTGGGACAGCTCCAGGGACCCGCCTTGGAGGAACTTCGCACCTGGCCGGCGGCTGATAAAGCTACAGTGGGACAGATTTTTGAAGGACTTTCTCAAGTGTTTGAATTTCACTCTCCCTCGGAAGTACGCCTCAGACTCTATGAACGGAGTCAGAAGCCAGGTGAGACTCTCCGGGCATATGCAGTAGCTTTACAGAGCACGTTAGAGGCGGTACAGAAGTTGGACGGCATCATGCCCGATCAGGGCAATCGAGTACTGATGGACCGTTTTATAGAAGGGGCACTGGACAAATGGGACAAGGCCCAACTAAGGATGCTGGCTGTGCAAAATCCTGACATGGCTTTCCCAGCTTTTAAGAGACTAGCGGTTAAAGTCAGGACCTCAGACAGAGGAGGCTAGTGTTCTCGTTACAGAATCTCCGGGGGCCCTCGCCCCAGCCATCTTTCCCTTCTCAGTCTGCCCTGCCAACAACTTCTTCTAGTCCTTGGACAGCTGACCTACAAGACATCAAACAAGACATTGAGCAGTTAGCCAAGGCCTTCAAAGAAATGGCTGTACTGCCAAATCCTTCAAGATCTGCAACACCACCACCTAAGAAAGCTGACCCCCGCCCTGCTGATCCACCTAATACCTCTCCTGTGAGACCACCTGGGAGTCAGAGACCTGTCTGTAGTTATTGTAACAAGAATGGACACAATGTTGGGCTTTAAACGGGCATCCCCTGGGGTCGAGGACCGCACCCCAGGAGTAGCGGCTGAAGATCCAGAATCAACCAGCGACAAGAAGGGACTGTCTATGTATGTAGCTTCTTGTCCTTATGTACAGGTGATGATTGAAGGTATCCAGTTACAAGCTCTGATAGATACGGGGTCTCAGGTGTCCACTATTCTGCAGGGGGTTTTCTATAAGTATTGGGGCCCAGAAAGTTTGTGTGAACCTCAGGAAGCAGAGTTTAGAGTAATCGCAGGGAACGGGAAACCAGTACCCAGGCATGGCTACTGGAAGCCCACGGTGCAGGTGGGAAAGCATGTGTTAGGAAGGCAGGGTGTGATTGTCACCAATGTTAGGGATGAAGGGGCAGCTGACTTCATCTTAGGAATTAATATCATGAGGCACTGTTTTGATGATATTGTCTGTGCACTGCATGCATCTCTCCCTTACTTGTCACCCCCAGGCTGGCGAGCTGCCCAACACCACCTCAAAATCCTCCAAGCAGAACAGAAGTTCGTGAATCATCAAGGAGAAATCTGTAGAGTAAGGATTCAAGATATACGAGCCGTTAGTCTACAGCCGCAGACGGAGACAGTTATTTGGTGCCGTGCCCGACCCGGGGTGAAAAATCAAGATTATCAAGTGCTCTTGGAACCCCTTCTGCTGGAAGATTGTCCCTTGGTGCGAGCTGCTAGAAGCCTGGTAACAGTACGTAATGGGAAGGTTCTCCCAAGTTGCCGTCCGACTACCAAAGTATACCCCGGTGGCTACCCTTCACCATTTAGATGTCAGAGATGTGGTCTCGAAGTAACAAGTGGCTCAACGAGGACCTGACCAGAATCCTGTGGAACCTTGATGGAGCCAACTACAAATAGGAGGTGAAGATACCCCCAAGGAACACGTGGAAGGAGTCATCCAGGTAGCTAAGAGATACCAAGAAGCTTTCAGCAAGTTCCCCACAGACTTTGGCAGGACCACCATGATCAAACATAGGATTCTCACTGGGGACAGTCCATCCATTAAGGAGAGACATCGCCCTGTGGCTCATGGGATGTATCAAACCATAAAGAAAATGCTCGTGGAGATGAAAGAGGCTGATGTCATCCAGGAAAGCCAGAGTCCTTGGGCTGCACCTTTGTTCCTGGTGAAGAAAAAAGATGGGACTATGCGCTTCTGCGTGGACTACTGGAAGTTGAACGGCATAACTTATAAGGAGGAAGTGCATCCACAGCACGAAATGGAGCTTTTGTCGCCTATGTAATCCCCCCACGTCTGTTCCCTACCCCTGAATATATGTGAAGCACAATAAAGCAAGAATTTTGAGAAGAACGGTGAGTGCCGGCTTTATTTCTATTATCTTCTATGTTGGCATAACTCATAAGGATGCCTATCCTCTCCCCCGTATTGAAGAATCCTTGACTGCATTGGGGTCTGCCGCCTACTTTTCCACACTGGATCTGACGAGCGGTTACTGGCAGGTGCCAATGGCGGAAGAGGATAGAGAGAAGACCGCATTTGTGACCCCCATGGGTCTCTTCGAGTTCAAAAGTATGCCCTTTGGACTGTGCAATGCACTGGCTACTTTCCAACGCTTAATGGAGCGATGCTTGGGGCATCTTAACTTCCAGAGTGTTCTGTTGTATTTAGATGACGTCATTGTCTATTCCCGGACATATCAAGAACACCTGGATCACCTGAAAGAAGTTTTCCAAGTCCTTTTCCAACATGGACTCAAGGTCAAACCTTCCAAATGTCACTTGCTAAAGCCACAAGTACACTATCTGGGACTTGTCGTCAGTGCTCAAGGAGTCCAGCCTGATCCAGACAAAGTGAGTGCTGTGAAAGAGTGGCCTACACCCAGGGCGGTACGAGACGTCCGAAGTTTCCTGGGATTTGCTGGTTGTTACCGACGCTTCATCCCCAATTTTGCTCAACCATGGTGGATCATTATTCCAAGTGGGTGGTCGTGGTCCCCGTCAAGGATCTTACCGCCAAGACTGCTGCTCAGCTCTTCTATCATCATTGAATCCAACCTTCTAGCTCTTCTATCATCATTGAATCCAACCTTCTACTCCTCCTGCTACTTCTACTCCACCTCCAACAAGGCCAGTGAGAGAATACGTGCTGGGAGAAGGGATCCATCCCACTATGGATGTTCCCTTGTTCACATCTCAGCAGCCTACCATGTATTGGGGTATACCGTTTCCAGCTCCATCCAGCCAGCCGCCACTGGTTGCTCCACCCATACAGTTGCCAGTAGCCGTTCCACATAGCCAGTTGCCAATAGCTGTTGATCCCTGTCAACCACCATTGGTTACTACACCAAACATCAGTCCTGCTCCTGTGACTGCTCCAGGTCTTGATGCCCCTACTCCACCTGTCTTCAGAGAACCCCCCCAGTCCAACCGAAGATATGGCTTCTGTTTCCAGCCCTCCAGCGGGTCCCTCGGGGACTGAAGTTCTTGAAGAATCCCCAAGTGAAGGAACTCCTGGTGGTGTTGCGGCGGTCTCAAAGGACTACACGGGGCAAACTACCCATAAGGTGCCAGGACTCACATTTAGTGCCTGCACACATAGTACTTTTGATAACCCACTTCAATGCTCTGCCTATAACTTTTCAGTACTCTAGATTACTGACTTAAATGTACTACTTCAGTCTTCAGTACATACACAAAAACAAAATATTTCTCACATTCAAGTAACACTTAGGAATTGAAGCATATTGATACCCAATTCCTGCCACTGTTAGGTACACTCATACTACTTTTCTCTGTATTACGTGTGTGAGATGCTCTGCCTGGCCAGTAGGTGCTCTTGCGAATATAGAATTAGACACGTAATTCTTAAAGTAACCTAGGCAGGTTATGTGATGTGCTCTAGGGGTAAGTAGCGTGTAGCCGATAGACCCTAGCAGCCAACCTTACTGTGACCTAGCTTCCGGCTAGCCAGTATAACTTTTGTGTACTAACAGGTAACTCATTGTTGGCGAATAAAATGTGTGACATAATAAAAAAGTCTAGTCAGCTTGACGCTAAAGGTATATAGAGCTGTACTAATGTTTTGTTAGCCTTATAAAATGTGTAGAGAGCCAATAAAAATGTCTTAGGAGTGTCAGGATCCGGATAGGTATGCAGCGAGGACACTGGTGGTGGATCCTCTGTGTCAGTGGGGTGATGAAGTGGGCCGTACCAGGGGAACGGAGTCTAAGGGGTTACTGGTTTTCACCAGAGCCCGCCGCAAAGCGGGATGGACTTGCAGCGGCAGGTAACCCCCAGGTCGTTCCACCCGATAGCGACTCAATCCCAGCTGACAGCGGAGACAGGCGCAGTACAAAGGGACAAGGCAAGAGCAAGGTCGGACGTAGCAGAAGGTCAGGGCAGGCAGCAAGGATCGTAGTCAGGGGCAACAGCAGAAGGTCTGGAAACACAGGCTTGGGAACACACTAAACGCTTTCACAGGGCACAAGGCAACAAGATCTGGCAAGGACAGGAAGGGGAAGTGGGTTTATATAAGGAAGGCACAGGTGCAGGTACTGATTGGGCCAGGCACCAATCAATGGCGCACTGGCCCTTTAAATCTCAGAGAACCGGCGCGCGCCCTAGAGAGCGGGGCCGCGTGCCGGGACTGAGCAGACAGAGGACTGGGCAGGTGAGGAGATTTGGATGCGACCCGCGGGCGGGCGCGTCCCGCTACGCCGATCACATCCCCGCCGATGACACTAGTGCAGCTCTCCCGGTCAGCGGGTCTGACCGGGGCGCTGCACAGAGACGAACGCCGCGAGTGCTCCGGGGAGGAGCGGGGACCCGGAGCGCTTGGCGTAACAGTACCCCCCCCCCCTTTGGTCTCCCCCTCTTTTTGAAGCCCAGGAACCTATGGATGAGCTCCTTGTCAAGGATATTATCCTCAGGTTTCCAAGACCTCTCTTCGGGGCCACAATTCTCCCAGTCTACAAGAATTTTTTTTTTACCTCTGACTACCTTGGAGGCGAGGATTACCTTTACCGTGAAGACATCAGAGGAGCCAGAGACAGGAGCAGGAGAAAAGCGGGGGAAAAGCGGTTAAGCACGAGAGGTTTGAGAAGGGAAACATGAAAGGAGTTAGGAATACGAAGAGAAGGAGGGAGAAGAAGTTTGTAGGAGACAGGATTGATTTGACTCTTGATTTTAAATGGTCCAAGGTAACGTGGACCCAGCTTGTAGCTATGAACACGAAAGCGGATATATTTGGCAGAGAGCCACACTTTGTCCCCAGGGGCAAAGACAGGAGGAGTTCTTCTCTTCTTATCTGCATGTTTCTTTATACGAGACAAGGCCAGTAGTGTCAGGATCCGGGTACTGTGAGGATACAGGTGGTGGATCCTCTGTGTCAGTGGGGTGATGAAGTGGGCCGTATCAGGGGAACGGAGTCTAAGGGGTTACTGGTATTCACCAGAGCCCGCCGCAAAGAGGGATGGACTTGCTGCAGCAGGTAACCCCCAGGTCGTTCCACCCGATAGCGACTCAACCCCGACTGACTGCTGAGATAAGCGCGGTACAAGGGATTAGGCAAGAGCAAGGTCGGACGTAGCAGAAGGTCAGGGCAGGCAGCAAAGATCGTAGTCAGGGGCAACGGCAGAAGGTCTGGAACACTGGCTTGGGACATACAAGGAACGCTTTCACTAGCACAATGGCAACAAGATCCGGCAATGCTGGGAAGGGGAAGTGAGGTAATAAAGGCTAGGGCACAGGTGAAAGTACTAATTGGACCAGACGCCAATCAGCGGCGCACTGGCCCTTTAGATCGCAGAGAGCCGGCGCGCCCTAGGGAGCGGGACTGAACAAACGGGGAACAGGTCGGGTAAGCAGGCTGGGATGCGAACCGCGAGCGGGCACGTCCCGCATCGCATCCCCGCCAGAGACACTAGCGCAGCGCTCCCGGTCAGCGGGTCTGACCGGGACGCTGCGACAAGGTAAACGCCGCGAGCGCTCCGGGTCCCCGCTCCTCCCCGGAGCGCTCACGGCGTTTACCTTGTCGGCGTAACAGTACCCCCCCCCCTTGGGTCTCCCCCTCTTTTTGGAACCCTAGAACTTGTGAATGAGGTCCTTGTCGAGGATGTTATCCTCGGGTTCCCAAGACCTCTCCTCAGGTCCACATTTCTCCCAATATACGAGAATTTTTTTTTTTACCTCTGACTGTTTTAGAAGCGAGAATCTCTTTAACAGTGAAGACATCGGGGGAGCCAGAGATAGGAGCTGGAGCGACAACCTTGGGAGAGAAGCGGTTAAGGACAAGCGGTTTAAGGAGAGAAACATGAAAAACGTTAGAAATACAGAGAGAAGGGGGAAGAAGGAGTTTGTAGGAGACAGGATTGATTTGACTCTTGATTTTAAAGGGTCCAAGATAACGTGGTCCCAGCTTATAACTGGGGACACGGAAGCGGATATACTTGGCAGAGAGCCACACTTTGTCTCCAGGAGCAAAGACAGGAGGAGTTCTTCTCTTTTTGTCGGCATGCTTCTTCATCCGGGATGAGGCCTGTAGAAGGGATTTTTGAGTCTCCTTCCAGATGGTGGAGAAGTCCCGGGTAACTTCATCAACAGCAGGCAAACCAGAAGAAGTGGGAGTGGGGAGGGGGGGGGCAGAGGGTGACGGCCATACACCACAAAGAACGGGGATTTGGCGGAGGATTCAGAGTCCTTGAAATTGTACGAGAATTCAGCCCAGGGTAGAAGATCGGCCCAATCGTCCTGGCGGGAGGAAACAAAATGTTGCAAATAGTCACCAAGGATCTGGTTAACTCTCTCTACTTGCCCATTGGATTGGGGATGATAGGAGGACGATAAATTTAATTTGATTTTTAATTAATTACAGAGAGCTCTCCAAAATTTTGATACAAATTAAACGCCTCTATCCGAGACGATATGCGTGGGAAGCCCGTGAAGGCGAAAAATGTGCACAAAAAATTGTTTCGCCAAGTGTGGCGCTGAAGGAAGGCCTGGAAGTGGAATAAAATGTGCCATCTTGGAGAAACGATCAACGACCACCCAGATGACTGTGTTGCCATGGGATAAAGGCAGATCCGTAATAAAATCCATGGCAATTTGAGACCATGGTAGCTCAGGAACAGGCAATGGATGAAGGAGACCGGCAGGCTTCTGGCAAGGAGTCTTGTCCCGGGTACAAACTGTACAGACCCAAACGAAATCAGCGACATCTGCCTCCAGGGTAGGCCACCAATATAAACGAGAGATGAGTTGGATGGACTTCTTGACGCTAGCATGGCCGGCGAGATGCGAGGAGTGTCCCCACCTGAGGATCTTGAGGCGCTGGCGTGGAGGGACGAAAGTCTTTCCAGGAGGTGTTTGTCTGATAGAAGCTGGAGCAGAGGAGATCAGACACTCAGGAGGTACAATGTGTTGCAGGGGGGCTTCAGATTCGGAAGCATCAGAGGAACGAGAAAGGGCGTCTGTAACAATCCTACGGGCTCACCTGAGTTAGAGGACTGCTGGCTGGAGGTAGGAGTGGAGCCCAGTGGCAAGGACCGCAGGCAGGTAGTAAGTGCAGGAAGTCTGGCAGAGGCGTAGTCAGTAGGCAGGCGGTGGGTCAGGGCAGGCAGCAATAAGCGTGGTCAGACAATCCAGATGGCAACGGTGGTAGCAGTTCAGTAAGTAGGGACAAAGCAGAAGAGTAGTCGGTAGGCAATTCCTGGTCAGCAGTGGACTTCAGTAGTAGCAAGAGCAGCAGATGAGGAGAAGCTCAATAATCAGCAAGCTAGAGTGCAAGGGGCTGGACTTATATTGGGAAGTACCAGGTGTGGGGAATCAAGGGTGATGAGCAAGACTTGGCAAGACTAAGGTTACATAATAGGTTTCAGGAAGGAATGTCCAGAGAAGACAGTAGCCTAGTAAGCAGGGCTACTGCCTGGGATGTGGCTGGTCACGGGTTCGAATCCTGACAGTACTCCCCTCTGTTACGCCTAGCGCTCCGGGTCCCCGCTCCTCCCCGGAGCGCTCACGGCGTCCTTCTCCCTGCAGCTCCCCGGTCAGCGCTGACCGGGAGCGCTGCTCTGCCATGGCCGTTGGGGATGCGATTCGCACAGCGGGACGCGCCCGCTCGCGAATCGCATCCCAGGTCACTTACCCGTTCCCGTCTCCTGCGGTCATGTGCTGGCGCGCGCGGCTCCGCTCTCTAGGGCGCGCGCGCGCCAGCTCCCTGAGACTTAAAGGGCCAGTGCACCAATGATTGGTGCCTGGCCCAATTAGCTTAATTGGTTCCCACCTGTTCCCTGGCTATATCTAGTCTCCTCCCTTGCACTTCCTGGCCGGATCTTGTTGCCCTTGTGCCTTGTGAAAGCGTATTGTGTGTTTTATAGCCTGTGTACCAGTACCTTTGCTATCTCCCCTGACTACGAACCTTGCCGCCTGCCCCCGACCTTCTGCTACGTCCGACCTTGCTACTGCCTACTCCCTTGTACCGCGCCTATCTTCAGCAGTCAGAGAGGTGAGCCGTTGCTAGTGGATACGACCTGGTCACTACCGCCGCAGCAAGACCATCCCGCTTTGCGGCGGGCTCTGGTGAAAACCTGTAGTGGCTTAGAACCGGTCCACTAGCGCGGTCCTCGCCAATCCCTCTCTGGCACAGAGGATCCACCTCCTGCCAGCCGGCATCGTGACAGTAGATCCGGCCATGGATCCCGCTGAGGTTCCCCTGCCAGTTGCCTCTGATATCACCACGGTGGTCGCCCAGCAAGCCCGACAGATCGCCCATCTAACCCACCAGATGTCAGAAATGTCCACCATTGTGCACCAACTTCAGTCGCAACTTCATCAGCAATCATCTCCTCCGCCAGCTCCTGCACCCCTTCCGCGGCGAGTGGCCACTCCTAGCCTCCGCCTGTCTTTGCCGGACAAATTTAATGGGGACTCTAAGTTTTGCCGTGGCTTCCTTTCGCAATGTTCTCTGCACTTGGAGATGATGTCGGACCTGTTTCCTACTGAAAGGTCTAAGGTGGCTTTCGTAGTCAGCCTTCTGTCTGGAAAAGCTCTGTCATGGGCCACACCGCTCTGGGACCGCGATGACCCCGTCACTGCCTCTGTTCACTCCTTCTTCTCGGAAATTCGAAGTGTCTTTGAGGAACCTGCCCGAGCCTCTTCTGCTGAGACTGCCCTGCTGAACCTGGTCCAGGGTAATTCTTCCGTTGGCGAGTACGCCATACAATTCCGTACTCTTGCTTCTGAACTATCCTGGAATAATGAGGCTCTCTGCGCGACCTTTAAAAAAGGCCTATCCAGCAACATTAAAGATGTTCTGGCCGCACGAGAGACTCCTGCTAGCCTGCATGAACTCATTCATCTAGCCACTCGCATTGACATGCGTTTTTCTGAGAGGCATCAAGAGCTCCGCCAGGAAAAAGACTTAGATCTCTGGCCACCTCTCCCACAGTCTCCACTGCAATCTGCGCCTAGGCCTCCCGCCGAGGAGGCCATGCAAGTGGATCGGTCTCGCCTGACCCTGGAAGAGAGGAATCGCCGTAAGGAAGAGAATCTTTGTCTGTACTGTGCCAGTACCGAACATTTTCTGGTGGATTGCCCAATCCGTCCTCCACGTCTGGGAAACGCACGCTCGCACTCAGCTCTCGTGGGTGTGGCGTCTCTTGATGCCAAGTCGGCTTCTCCACGTCTCACGGTACCTGTTCGGATTTCCACTTCAGCCAGCTCTCCCCTCTCAGCCGTGGCCTGCCTGGACTCTGGAGCTTCTGGGAATTTTATTCGGGACTCCTTTGT
Organism: Hyla sarda; assembly: GCF_029499605.1. Taxonomy (NCBI): domain Eukaryota; kingdom Metazoa; phylum Chordata; class Amphibia; order Anura; family Hylidae; genus Hyla; species Hyla sarda. The sequence goes on from NC_079190.1 coordinate 1,413,677, forward strand.
GAATAAATTCCGTATTCCGGTGACCCGTCTTGCCAAGCCACTCCACATTTCCGCGGTCAACGGAGCCAGGTTGGACTGTACCATACGTTTCCGCACGGAGCCCCTTCTTATGAGCATCGGATCTCACCACGAGAGGATTGAACTTTTGGTCCTCCCCAATTGCACCTCGGAAATTCTCCTTGGACTTCCCTGGCTTCAACTTCATTCCCCAACCCTGGATTGGTCCACTGGGGAGATCAAGAGTTGGGGGTCCTCTTGTTCCAAGAACTGTCTAAAACCGGTTCCCAGTAACCCTTGCCGTAACTCTGTGGTTCCTCCTGTATCTGGTCCCCCTAAGGTCATTAAGGACTCTGCCTGCCACAGGAAATGCCCCTCCCCCCCTCCCAGTTCCATCGGGCAAGCTTCTGTGTCCCCTCATGGCCCTCGTCCTGGTGTCACACTGCCCCGTGCCAGGTCCCGCCCTCTGCCCTCTCTCCCCATTCCTACTCCTGCGGTTCTGCCTGCCGTTGAGGAATCCCTCCATCCTTTCCCGGTGTCCTCATCCCAGGGGAGGCAGTTACCCGATAAAGAGAAGGGGAGACCTAAGGGGGGGGGTACTGTTACGCCTAGCGCTCCGGGTCCCCGCTCCTCCCCGGAGCGCTCACGGCGTCCTTCTCCCTGCAGCTCCCCGGTCAGCGCTGACCGGGAGCGCTGCTCTGCCATGGCCGTTGGGGATGCGATTCGCACAGCGGGACGCGCCCGCTCGCGAATCGCATCCCAGGTCACTTACCCGTTCCCGTCTCCTGCGGTCATGTGCTGGCGCGCGCGGCTCCGCTCTCTAGGGCGCGCGCGCGCCAGCTCCCTGAGACTTAAAGGGCCAGTGCACCAATGATTGGTGCCTGGCCCAATTAGCTTAATTGGTTCCCACCTGTTCCCTGGCTATATCTAGTCTCCTCCCTTGCACTTCCTGGCCGGATCTTGTTGCCCTTGTGCCTTGTGAAAGCGTATTGTGTGTTTTATAGCCTGTGTACCAGTACCTTTGCTATCTCCCCTGACTACGAACCTTGCCGCCTGCCCCCGACCTTCTGCTACGTCCGACCTTGCTACTGCCTACTCCCTTGTACCGCGCCTATCTTCAGCAGTCAGAGAGGTGAGCCGTTGCTAGTGGATACGACCTGGTCACTACCGCCGCAGCAAGACCATCCCGCTTTGCGGCGGGCTCTGGTGAAAACCTGTAGTGGCTTAGAACCGGTCCACTAGCGCGGTCCTCGCCAATCCCTCTCTGGCACAGAGGATCCACCTCCTGCCAGCCGGCATCGTGACACCCTCCTTCCAAGGTGACCTCCGGGCACCGCAGGGGCAGGCTTACCGGGGTGCCGTTGGTGGAACTCTTTTACCAGTCTGGGGGCGTGGATATTTTCTTCTGGCTCCCAGGAGTTATCCTCGGGAGGGTAACCCTCCCACCCAATTAGGTATTGTAGTCTTCCCCTGTGGATCCTGGAGTCGAGGATCTTTGCGACCACATATTCTTCTTCACCCTGTACCCTCACGGGTGGTGGAGGGGGCGAGTGGCGGCCTGTGAAGGTGTTCTCCACGTATGGCTTGAGGAGTGAGCAATGGAAGACAGGGTGCACCCTAATGGAGTCCGGAAGGTCAATCCGGAACGTGACCTCGTTGATTTGTGCGGTGATCCGGAAAGGACCCATGTATCTTTGGGCCAACTTTTTGGAGGGGACCTTCAATCTGAGGTTCCTGGTGGACAGCCACACCTTGTCTCCCACATGGAAGCCCGGGGTGGGTTTGCGACGTCTGTCTGCTCCCTGTTTAAAACGCCTCTGGGCGAGCTGGAGGTTGTCTATAATGTTCTTTTGTGCCTCCTGTAGGGTTGTTACGCGTTCGGCCACTGCTGGGAGGGTGGAGGCGACGGGCAGGTGGGGAATGAATACCGGGTGCGAGCCTGTGTTAGCAAAGAAGGGGCTGTGCTTGGTTGAGCTGTGCTCAGCATTGTTGTAGGCGAACTCGGCCGTGGGGAGATGGTCAAGCCAGTCATCCTGCAGGTGGGAGCTGAAACAGCGTAGGTACTGCTCTAGGGTCTGATTAGTTCTCTCAGTCTGCCCGTTTGACTGAGGGTGGAAAGCGGAGGACAGGTTTACTTTAACCCCGAGTGCCAGGCAGAAGTTCTTCCAGAACTTTGAGGCAAATTGTACGCCTCGGTCAGAGACCACTTCGTCCGGGATCCCATGCAGCCTGAAGACCTCTCTGAGAATTAGATCGGCCGTCTGTTTGGCGGTGGGTATGCCTTTGTAGGGAATGAAATGGGCCATCTTGGTGAGACGGTCGACCACGACCAGGATGGTGTTCATCCCTTTTGAAGGAGGAAGGTCTACCACAAAGTCCATGGAGATCGAGCCCCAGGGGCGGGAGGGAATAGGGAGGGGTTGTAACAGACCCACAGGAGAGGAACGAGGAGTCTTATTGCGGGCACAGACCGCGCATGAGGAGATATACCTCTTGATGTCCTCCTTGTATGTTGGCCACCAGAAGGAGCGGGAGAGAAGCTCCCGAGTCTTTCTTGTGCCAAAATGGCCGGCCAGCTTGGAGTCATGGTTGAGTTTGAGCACTTCGAGCCGTGCGATTTCTGGTACATATAGTTGTAGGTCCTGATGAAACCAATGGCCGTTCTTAAATGTAAGGCTGATATTCCCTGTGGGGTGGGCGAGGAAGAGGTCATTTTCATATCCTTCTTTGATTGTGCCCAGGAGTTCTTTAGAATAGGTGGCCCCTACGACCCTTCTCTCGGGTAAGATGTTATCTTGGCCCTTGTTACTCTGTGAGGGCTCGGAAAACATTCTGGAGAGGGCATCAGCCTTGCCGTTTTTTGATCCGGGACGATAGGTGATGAGAAAGTTGAAGCGGGAAAAGAATAGGCTCCATCTGGCCTGTCTGGCCGAGAGTCTCTTAGCGCTGCGGATGAACTCGAGGTTCTTGTGGTCAGTTAGTACGATTATGGGGTTGGTGGCTCCCTCCAGCAGGTGTCTCCACTCGGAGAAGGCATCCTTGATCGCCAATAGTTCTTTGTTCCCAATGTCATAGTTCTTCTCGGAGGGGGACATCTGGCGGGAGAAAAATGCACATGGGTGTAATAGCATTCTCTCCCCTGTCCGTTGTGACAAAACTGCCCCCACCGCAGAGTCTGATGCATCCACTTCGACTGTAAATGGGAGCTCGGGGTTCGGGTGGATTAAGATTGGGGCAGAAGTGAAGAGGAGTTTCAGCTTGGTGAAGGCCTCCTGGGCCTCGGGTGTCCAGGAGAAGGGGACTGCCTTCTTGGTGAGTTGGGTGATTGGTGCTATGACCTTGGAGAAGTTCCGGATAAACTTCCGATAGAAGTTGGCGAAGCCAATGAATCTTTGTATCTCCTTCTCGTTTTTCGGAACGGGCCAGTTCATTACAGCTTGGACCTTCCCAGGGTCCATACTTATGCCCTCTGGGGAGATGATGTATCCGAGGAACTGAGTGGTGGTTCGCTCAAACTCGCATTTCTCTAGCTTGATGTAGAGAGAGTTCTGTCGGAGTCTCTGCAGTACCCTGCAGACGTGTTCGCGGTGCTGCTCGAGGTCTTCAGAGAAGATCAAGATGTCGTCCAGGTAAACGACTACAAACAGATCCAGCATGTCCCTGAGGACGTCGTTAATGAAGTGCTGGAATGTGGCGGGAGCATTGCAGAGTCCGAAAGGCATGACCAGGTACTCGAAATGACCATAGCGTGTCCTGAAAGCTGTCTTCCATTCGTCCCCAGGGCGGATTCGGACGAGGTTGTAGGCCCCTCGAAGGTCGAGTTTAGTGAAGATCTTCGCTGCCCGGAGTCTCTCAAGGAGTTCTGAAATCAGTGGGAGCGGGTACCGATTTTTTACGGTTATGTCGTTAAGCTTTCTGTAGTCTATGCAGGGACGCAGGGAGGAGTCTTTTTTCTCTACGAAGAAAAAGGGGGCTCCCGCAGGGGAGGTGGAGGGCCGGATGAACCCCTTCCTCAGGTCCTCGTCCAGGTACTCTTTCAGAGCCTTGAGTTCAGGCTCTGAGAGGGAGTAGATACTGCAAAAGGGTATTTCGGCCCCGGGCAACAGTTCTATAGGGCAGTCGTAGGGCCGGTGTGGTGGCAGCTTGTCTGCGTTTTTCTTTTCGCAGACATCCTGGAACTCGCGGTATTGAGGGGGTAGCAGATCCTTGACCGATAGTTTTGAGATGTTGGTGTCTTCGGGTGGAAGGACGGGTTTGTGGGAGCAATTTAGCGAGCAGAACTCGGACGGGAATCGTATGCAGCGGGTTTCCCAGTCCACCGAGGGGTTGTGGGTGGCCAACCATGGGATGCCCAAGATCACTGGGAACTTCGGGGAGGCGATCAGAGAGAAGTGGATCTTTTCACAGTGATCTGGTTCTATGAGGAGTTGTAGTTCAGTGGTCTCGTGAGTGGCCGGCCCCGAGGAGAGTGGGGATCCGTCAACGGTTTCCAGGTCAACGGGGGCTGCCTTGATTGTCAGTGGAATGTTTTTTTCGCGGGCGAAGGTTAAATCCATGAAGTTGCCTCCCGCCCCGGAGTCTAACATCGCTGAACAGGAAAGTTGTCACCCCTCAATGTCGATGAGGATGGGGACGATGAAGTGGGATCCATGAGCCGCCGTGTTGTTATTTTCGGGGGCTGCAGGCGGAGTTGGAGTCTGTATTCGCTCCTTTAGCTCCGTGACGGCAATAGTCTTTCGGATCTTATGAGGACATTTGATGGCAAAATGACCTGGCTCCCCACAGTAGAGGCAGAGGTTTTCGGCCAGCCTTCTCTCCTTCTCAGCTGTGGATAGAGACCTACGTAGAGCGTCGACCTGCATAGGTTCAGTTACTGACTGGGGGTCGCGCTGGGTGGTGGAAGAGAAGGAGTAAGTGGGTCTGTGGTCCGAGGACCAGAGTCTTTCTTTTTTCCTCTCGGAGAGTCTTTGATCTATCCGGATGCATAACTGAATGAAGTCATCCAGATCGTCCGGGGCCTCAACTCTGGCGAGTTCGTCCTTTATTAATTCGGACAGGCCTTGCCGGAATTGGCTTCTCTGTGCTGCTGGGTTCCAGGTGGTGTCCGTGACCCAACGGCGAAACTCGGCGGTGTATTCGGCGACGGAGCGTCTCCCTTGCCGCAGACCATGTAGTCGCGCCTCGGCTGTCGCACAGCGGTTGGGGTCATCGAAGACTTGACTCATGGCGGTGATGAAGTTGTTAAGGTTGTCCAGGAGGTGACTGTTAGTCTTTACTTATGGTGATGCCCATGCTAATGCTTCATCCGTCAGAAGATTGACCACAAATAGCACCTTCTTTTTCTCGGTGGTGAAGGGGGCCGGGTGCATTTGAAAATAGATGCGGCATTGGTTTAGAAACCCCCGATACTGGCATCTGTCGCCACTGAATCTTGATGGGAGTGGCATGCGGGTGTCTGCGGATGCGCCGCGGACGTCCAGGAGTTGCCTCTGTAGTTCAATAATCTCCCTCTGTTGGCTTTGGACTACGCCTTGGAGCTGGGCAAATTTCTCCTGAAATGTAGTGCCAAATTCTTGAAGTTCGGAGACCTGCTTACGCAGAGTGGCCATTGCGGACTCCATAGTGTGGCTGATTATTCTGTAACAATCCTACGGGCTCACCTGAGTTAGAGGACTGCTGGCTGGAGGTAGGAGTGGAGCCCAGTGGCAAGGACCGCAGGCAGGTAGTAAGTGCAGGAAGTCTGGCAGAGGCGTAGTCAGTAGGCAGGCGGTGGGTCAGGGCAGGCAGCAATAAGCGTGGTCAGACAATCCAGATGGCAACGGTGGTAGCAGTTCAGTAAGTAGGGACAAAGCAGAAGAGTAGTCGGTAGGCAATTCCTGGTCAGCAGTGGACTTCAGTAGTAGCAAGAGCAGCAGATGAGGAGAAGCTTGATCAAGGCTCAGGAGCTCAATAATCAGCAAGCTAGAGTGCAAGGGGCTGGACTTATATAGGGAAGTACCAGGTGTGGGGAATCAAGGGTGATGAGCAAGACTTGGCAAGACTAAGGTTACATAATAGGTTTCAGGAAGGAATGTCCAGAGAAGACAGTAGCCTAGTAAGCAGGGCTACTGCCTGGGATGTGGCTGGTCACGGGTTCGAATCCTGACAGCATCAGCCCTGATGTTTTTGTCAGCAGGGCGAAAATGAATCTCGAAGTTAAAGCGGGCAAAAAACAACGACCACCTAGCCTGGCGTGGGTTCAGACGTTGGGCAGACTGGAGATACGAGAGATTCTTGTGATCCGTGTAGATGACAATCGGGTGTCTGGAACCCTCCAGCAGGTGCCTCCATTCTTCGAGGGCTAGTTTAATGGCCAGAAGTTCACGATCACCAATGGAGTAATTTTTTTCCGCCGGAGAGAAGGTTTTAGAAAAGAAACCACAAGTAATGTTATGTCCGTTAGACTTTTTTTGTAGGAGTACAGCTCCGGCTCCAACCGAGGAGGTGTCCACTTCCAGCAAGAAGGGTTTAGATGGATCAGGTCTGGAGAGTACTGGAGCAGAAGCAAAGGCAGTTTTGAGGCGATTGAATGCCACATCCGCTTGGGGAGGCCAGGACTTAGGGTTGGCATTCTTCTTGGTTAGGGCCACAATCGGAGCCACAATGGTGGAAAAATGCGGAATAAACTGTCGGTAGTAATTGGCAAATCCCAAGAAGCGTTGGATAGCTTGGATTCCAGAGGGGCGTGGCCAATCTAAAATGGCTGACAGTTTGTCTGGGTCCATTTGAAGTCCCTGGCCAGAGACTAGATAACCTAGAAAGGGAAGGGATTGGCATTCAAAGAGACATTTCTCCATCTATAATTGATTTTCACGGAGTCTCTGGAGCGCTAGGTGGACATGGCGGCGGTGTTCTTCGAGGCTAGAGGAAAAAATCTAAATGTCGTCCAGGTAAACCACAACACAGGTATACAACAAATCCCGAAATATTTCATTCATGAAGTCCTGGAAGACAGCGGGGGCGTTGCAGAGCCCAAAGGGCATAAGTAGATATTCAAAATGTCCGTCTCTGGTATTAAATGCGGTCTTCCACTCATCACCTTTTCTGATGCGGATGAGATTATATGCACCTCTTAAGTCCAATTTGGTGAAGATGTTAGCGCCACGAAGGCGGTCAAAGAGTTCCGAGATAAGAGGCAGGGGATAGCGGTTTTTGATAGTGATTTTATTTAAACCGCGGTAGTCAATACACGGCCATAAGGAACCGTCTTTTTTTGAGACAAAGAAGAACCCCGCTCCGGCAGGGGATGAAGACTTGCGGATGAATCCCCTCTTTAAATTTTCTTGGATGTAGTCCGACATGGCTTGAGTCTCAGGAGCGGACAGAGGATAGATCCTGCCCCGGGGTGGAGAAGTACCAGGAAGGAGGTCAATAGGGCAGTCATAAGGCCTGTGAGGTGGCAAAGTCTCTGCTTGTTTTTTGCAAAAAACATCGGCATAGTCCTGATAGGCCTTGGGGAGACCTGGCATAGGAGGAGCCACAGGGGTTTGACTGACGGGGCTGGGAGCAGACGTGAGGCATTTTTTGTGGCAAGAAGAACCCCAGCTCTTGATCTCCCCGGTGGCCCAGACCAGGGTAGGAGAATGGCGTTAGAGCCAAGGCAAGCCGAGGAGAATTTCAGAAGTGCAGTTGGGGAGGACCAGAAATTAAATTTTTCCGTGATGTAGTCCAATGCTCATTAACAGGGGTTCTGTGCGGTAACACACAGTACAGTTCAATTTTTCTCCATTAACAGAAGCGATGTAGAGTGGTCTGACACTGGGATGTTGAACCTATTAACAAAAGAGGCCAAAATAAAACTTCCTGCAGAGCCTGAATCCAAGAAGGCCACAGCTGAGAAGGAGGAGTTAGCAGAAGAAGAAATCCGCACAGGCACAGTAAGATGTGGAGAAGCAGAGTTCACACCTAGAGCTGTCTCACCTTTGTGCGGAATCGGAGTGCGTCTTTCCTGACGCGGAGGACGGATAGGACAATCCTTCAGGAAGTGTTCGGTACTGGCACAGTACAGGCATAGATTCTCATTGCGGTGGCGTGTCCTCTCTTGTAGGGTCAGGCGAGACCGGTCTACTTGCATAGCCTCCACGGCAGAAGGCACAGGGACAGATTGCAGGGGACTTGAGAAGAGAGGAGCCGGGGAGAGAAATCGCCTGGTGTGAACAAAGTCCATATCCTGACGGAGCTCCTGGTGTCTTTCAGAAAAACGCATGTCAATGCGGGTGGCCAAATGGATAAGTTCATGCAGATTGGCAGGAATTTCTCGTGCGGCCAGCACATCCTTGATGTTACTGGATAGGCCTTTTTTAAAGGTCGTGCAGAGGGCCTCATTGTTCCAAGATAATTCAGAGGCGAGGGTACGAAATTGTATGGCATATTCGCCCACAGAAGAATTTCCTTGGACAAGGTTCAACAAGGCAGTTTTGGCAGAAGAGGCTCGGGCTGGTTCCTTGAAGACACTACGAACCTCAGCGAAGAAGGACTGGACAGTGGCAGTGACAGGATCATTGCGGTCCCAGAGCGGTGTGGCCCATGACAAGGCCTTCCCAGACAGGAGACTAACCACGAAAGCCACCTCTGACCGTTCTGTGGGAAATTGGTCCGACATCATCTCCAGGTGTAGGGAACATTGCGAGAGAAAACCACGGCATTGTTTAGAGTCCACGTCAAATTTGTCCGGCAGGGACAAACGGAGGCGGGAAGTGGCCACTCGCTGCGGAGGAGGTGCAGGAGCTGGCGGAGGAGATGGTTGCTGAAGCTGTGGTAAAAGTTGTTGAAGCATAACAGTCAGTTGAGACAGCTGATGTCCTTGTTGCGCTATCTGTTGAGACTGCTGGGCGACCACCGTGGGAAGGTCAGCGACAACTGGCAGCGGGACCTCAGCGGGATCCATGGCCGGATCTACTGTCAGGATCCGGGTACTGTGAGGATACAGGTGGTGGATCCTCTTTGTCAGTGGGGTGATGACATGGGCCGTATCAGGGGAACGGAGTCTAAGGGGTTACTGGTATTCACCAGAGCCCGCCGCAAAGTGGGATGGACTTGCTGCGGCAGGTAACCCCCAGGTCGTTCCACCTGATAGCGACTCAACCCTGACTGATGGCTGAGATAGGCGCGGTACAAGGGATTAGGCAAGAGCAAGGTCGGACGTAGCAGAAGGTCAGGGCAGGCAGCAAGGATCGTAGTCGGGGGCAACGGCAGAAGGTCTGGAACACTGGCTTGGGACATACAAGGAACGCTTTCACTGGCACAATGGCAACAAGATCCGGCAATGCTGGGAAGGGGAAGTGAGGTAATAAAGGCTAGGGCACAGGTGAAAGTACTAATTGGGCCAGGCGCCAATCAGCGGCGCACTGGCCCTTTAAATCGCAGAGAGCCGGCGTGCGCGCGCCCTAGGGAGCGGGGCCACGTGCGCCGGGACTGAACAAACGGGGAACAGGTCGGGTAAGCAGGCTGGGATGCGAACCGCAAGCGGGCACGTCCCGCATCGCGGGTCGCATCCACGCCAGAGACACTAGCGCAGCGCTCCCGGTCAGCGGGTCTGACCGGGACGCTGCGACAAGGTAAACGCAGCGAGCGCTCCGGGGAGGACCGGGGACCCGGAGCGCTCGGCGTAACAAGTAGGAGCGACTTTTGAGTCTCCTTCCATATAAAAGAGAAGTCCCGGGTAACTTCATCTACAGCAGGCAGTCCAGAAGAAGTGGGAATGGGGAGGGGGGGGGCAGAGGGTGACGGCCGTACACCACAAAGAACGGGGATATGGCAGAGGATTCCAAATTTTTGAAATTGTACGAGAATTCAGCCCAGGGCAGAAGGTCGACCCAATAGTCTTGGCAGGAGGAGACAAAATGACAAGTAGTCACCAAGAATCTGGTTTACTCTCTCTACTTGTCCATTGGATTGGGGGTGATAGGAGGACCAGAAATGTAAATTTGATTTTTGATTGGTTACAGAGAGCTCTCCAAAATTTCGACACAAATTGAACGTCTCTATCCGAGACGATATGCGTGGGAAGCCTGTGAAGGCGAAAAATATGCAGTATATGAAGTGTGCCATTTTGGAGAAACGATCAACGACCACCCAGATGACGGTGTTGCCATGGGATACGGGCAGATCCGTAATAAAATCCATGGCAATTTGGGACCATGGTTGCTCGGGGACGGGTAAAGGAAGGAGGAGTCCAGCAGGCTTTTTTGCGAGGGGTTTTATCCCGGGCACAAATGGTACAGGCCCGAATGAAATCAGCAACGTCACCCTCTAGTGTAGGCCACCAATACAAACAGGAAATAAGCTGGATGGACTTTTTAATGCCAGCATGGCCAGCAAGGTGAGAGGAATGTCCCCATTTGAGGATCTTGAGGCGAAGGTGTGGAGGAACAAAAGTCTTTCCAGGGGGTGTTTGTCCCAGAGAAGCTGGAGCAGAGGAGACCAGGCACTCAGGCGGTACGATATGCTGCAGAGGGGCTTCAGATTCGGTGGCATCAGAGGAAGATGAAAGGGCGTCAGCTCTGACATTTTTGTCTGCGGGACGGAAGTGTATCTCGAAGTTAAAGCGGGCAAAAAACAACGACCATCTAGCCTGGCGAGGGTTCAGACGCTGAGCAGACTGGAGGTACGAGAGATTCTTGTGGTCAGTGTAAATGACAATGGGGTGTTTGGAACCCTCCAATAGATGCCTCCATTCTTTTAGTGCTAACTTGATGGCTAGAAGTTCACGATCTCCAATGGAGTAATTCTTTTCTGCCGGAGAGAAAGTTTTAGAGAAGAAACCACAAGTAATGTTACGTCCAGTAGAGTTTTTCTTGGAGAAGTATGGCTCCGGCTCCGACTGAGGAGGCGTCAACTTCCAGAAAGAAAGGTTTCAATGGATCAGGTCTGGACAGCACTGGTGCAGAAGCGAAGGCAGTTTTGAGATGATTGAAGGCCTCATCAGCTTGAGGAGGCCATGACTTAGGGGTGGCATTCTTCCTGGTCAGGGCCACAATAGGGGCCACAATGGTGGAGAAATGGGGAATAAACTGTCGATAATAGTTGGCAAATCCCAGATCTGGGTCCATTTGAAGCCCTTGGCCAGAGACTAGGTAACCTAGGAAAGGAAGAGAGTTGCATTCAAAGAGAAATTTTTCCATTTTGGCATACAGGTGGTTTACACGAATTCTTTGGAGCACTAGACGGACATGACGACGGTGTTCCTCCAGGTTAGAGGAGAAAATCAAGATGTCGTCCAGGTAAACCACAACACAGGTATATAATAAGTCCCGAAATATCTCATTAACGAAGTCCTGGAAGACTGCAGGGGCGTTGCAGAGCCCAAAGGGCATAACTAGATATTCAAAATGTCCGTCTCTAGTATTGAACGCGGTCCTCCACTCATCGCCTTACCTGATGCAAATAAGATTATATGCGCCTCTTAAGTCCAATTTAGTGAAAATATTGGTGCCACAAAGACGGTCAAAGAGTTCAGAGATCAAAGGCAGGGGATAGCAGTTTTTGATGGTGATTTTATTTAAACCGCGGTAGTCAATGCATCCTTTTTAGAGACAAAGAAGAACCCTGCTCCCGCAGGGGATGAGGACTTCCAAATAAAACCTCTCTTTAGGTTCTCCTGGATATAGTCGGACATGGCTTGAGTCTCTGGGGCAGACAGAGGGTAGATCCTGCCCCGGGGTGGAGTGGTACCAGGAAGGAGGTCAATGGGGCAGTCATAAGGCCTATGAGGTGGTAAGATCTCTGCTTGCTTTTTGCAGAAAACATCAGCAAAGTCCTGGTAGGCCTTGGGAAGACCCGGCATAGGTGGAGCCACAGGGGTTTGACAAGTGGAAGCAGACGTGAGGCATCGTTTGAGACAAGAAGGACCCCAACTTTTGATCTCCCCAGTGGTCCAGTCAAGGGTAGGAGAATGACGTTGGAGCCATGGCAGACCGAGAAGGACTTCAGAGGTGCAGTTGGGCAGAACAAGAAATTCTATTTTTTAATGATGCAGTCCAATGCTCATAAGCAGGGGTTCTGTGCGGTAGCACACAGTGCAGTCCAATTTTTCTTCGTTGACAGAAGAAATGTAGAGTGGCTTGACGAGACTGGTCACTGGGATGTTGAACCTATTAACAAAAGAGGCCAAAATAAAATTTCCTGCAGAATTGGAGTCCAAGACGGCCACAGCTGAGAAGGAGGAGTTGGCGGAAGGAGAAATCCGCACAGGCACAGTGAGACGTGGAGAAGCAGAATTCACACCAAGAGTAGTCTCACCTTTGTGAGGAAACGGAGTGCGTCTCTCCTGATACGGAGGGCGGATAGGACAGTCTTTTAGGAAGTTTTCGGTACTAGCACAGTACAGGCATAGACTCTTGTTATGGCGGCGAGTCCTCTCTTGTAGGGTCAGGCGGGACTGATCCACTTGCATAGCCTCCTCGGCAGAAGGCACAGGAACAGATTGCAAAGGACTTTGGAAGAGAGGAGCCGGGGAGAGAAATCGCCTGGTGCGAACAAGATCCTTTTCCTGTCGAAGCTCCTGGCGTCTTTCAGAGAAACTCATGTCGATGCGGGTGGCCAAATGGATAAGTTCAGACAGGTTAGCAGGAATTTCTCGTGCGGCCAGGACATCTTTGATGTTGCTGGATAAGCCTTTCTTGAAGGTCGCGCAGAGAGCCTCATTGTTCCAGGATAGCTCTGAGGCGAGGGTACGAAACTTGATGGCGTATTCGCCTACGGAAGAACTCCCTTGGACGAGGTACAGCAAAGCAGTCTCGGCTGAGGAGGCCCGGGCTGGCTCCTCAAAGACACTACGAACTTCAGCGAAGAAGAACTGGATAGTGGCAGTGGCAGGATCGTTGTGGTCCCAGAGCGGTGTGGCCCATGACAAGGCCTTTCCAGACAGGAGACTGACCACGAAAGCCACCTTAGACCGTTCAGTGGGGAATTGGTCCGACATCATCTCCAAGTGTAGGGAACACTGGGACAGGAATCCACGGCACTGTTTAGAGTCCCCATCAAACTTGTCCGGTAGAGACAGGCGGAGGCTGGGAGCGGCCACTCGCTGCGGAGGAGATGCAGGAGCTGGCGGAGGAGATGATTGCTGAAGCTGTGGCAAAAGTTGTTGCAGCATGACGGTCAGTTGAGTCAGCTGCTGTCCTTGTTGCGCGATCTGTTGGGATTGCTGGGCAACCACCGTGGTTAGGTCAGCGACACTAGGCAGCGGGACCCATGGCCGGATCTACTGTCAGGATCCGGATAGATATGCAGCGAGGACACTGGTGGTGGATCCTCTGTGTCAGTGGGGTGATGATGTGGGCCGTACCAGAGGAACGGAGTCTAAGGGGTTACTGGTTTTCACCAGAACCCGCCGCAAAGCGGGATGGACTTGCAGCGGCAGGTAACCCCCAGGTCGTTCCACCCGATAGCGACACAACCCCAGCTGACAGCTGAGACAGGCGCGGTACAAAGGGACAAGGCAAGAGCAAGGTCGGACGTAGCAGAAGGTCAGGGCAGGCAGCAAGAGTCGTAGTCAGGGGCAACAGCAGAAGGTCTGGAAACACTGGCTTGGGAACACACTAAATGCTTTCACAGGGCACAAGGCAACAAGATCCGGCATGGACAGGAAGGGGAAGTGGGTTTATATAAGGAAGGCACAGGTGCAGGTACTGATTGGGCCAGGCACCAATCAATGGCGCACTGGCCCTCTAAATCTCAGAGAGCTGGCGCGCGCACCCTAGAGGGCGGGGCCGCGGGCGCCGGGACTGAGCAGACCGAGGACGGGGCAGGTGAGGAGATTGGGATGCGACCCGCGGGCGGGCGCGTCCCGCTACGCGGATCGCATCCCCGCCGGTGACACCAGTGCAGCGCTCCCGGTCAGCGGGTCTGACCGGGGCGCTGCACGGAGACGAACGCCGCGAGCGCTCCGGGGAGGAGTGGGAACCCGGAGCGCTCGGCGTAACAAGGAGCTAATAACTAGATATCAGATAGCTGCCTAATTGTATAGTAAGTTTAATAAAATGTCTAAGAAGCTACAAACTAAAGGTTAGATAGCTTCATTAATGTCTAGATAGCATTAATGTCTAGATAGTATTGATGTCTAGATAGCACCAATGTCTAGAAAGATTTCTATTGTCTAGTTCAGATACTAGTAAGGGTATGTAAATGTTTTCAATGTTTACTTAGGATGTATAGAAAATTTATAATTATCATCCTGGTCTAGTCCTAGTTCCTCTGCCTTAGGGGACAGGCGTCGAGGTCGACTTATCTTAAGTAAGGGGGTTTGTGGTGTCCCGGTACCGCATCCTATACGGTACCTGTATATAGGTCCCCATAGCCAGAGTCCCTAGGACGTCGGGGTCCTTCTTATCTAGTCCGCCCCTTGTCACCTCTCATCTAGGTATTAGTAATTTAACAGTTTATTCAGGATTTATATAAATCTAATTGTTCAAATGTATATAATTGGTTAATTACCTGTACGGAGCGTAGCAGGACCTGCAGGTCACGTGATCAGATAAACTCTATGGTTTTTGCTTAAGGACCTTTGGAGGTCCCTGTAACGGTGAGTGACAGTTATTCGGACCAATCAAAATGGCCCTGCCCCTGCCCATATAAGGGAGCGGCGGCCATTGCTCGCTCTCTTGTTCCTGTGCTACCAAGCAGTAAGCAGCTCTCTTTCCTCATGGGCTGTTGTGAGAGAAGGCTCTGCGCTGCTATCATCCGTGAGTTAGGCCCGAGCCTTGCGGCGACGGCTGATTATTACAAAACCGTGAGTGTATCAATCCCTAAGCACTCTGCAAGATCACCGGACCTTATCTATCCCCTAAATCCGGACGGATCTTCGCAATTAACCCTAAATTCAGAGACTTCTATCCAAAGTCAAGGTCCGCAACAACTGTTAGTCACTGAAGTGTATAGAGACTGTTTGAATGAGACTGTTGCTGTTCATTGGATGTACCGCAAGCCTTTTAAGTAAAGTTTATCCAAGTTCAAGTTCAACTTCTTTGTGGACCTTCAGTGATTATTCGCATGCACCTATCGTTACTGGGAAGGGCGGCGATAGGCCGGAGAATTATTTCAGCATACTAGCTCTCAGCCTGGCGTCACAAACAATAGGGCTAACCTTAACCCCTGATATACTAAAGCAAAACCCTGACTACACTACCACTACCTCAGAGGCCTACCACAACATCTTCGGTTGGATTGGGAGATTTCCTGAAGTCAGGTGGAGGAGGTCCTGCAGGACTTGGAGTGGCCACGGGAGAGGTTCTGGTGCTAACTGGAGTGACTGGTTGCGGCTGGCTGGGTGGAGCAATTACTGGTGGCTGGCTAGGTGGAGCAACTAGTGGTGGCTGGCTAGGTGGAGCAACTAGGGGTGGCTGGACTGCAGCTGGACATGGCATACCCCAATACATGACAGGCTGTTGCGAGGAGAACAAGGGAACGTCCATTGTGGGATGAAATCCTTCTCCTGGCACGTATTTTCTCACTGGCCTGGCCAGAGGAGGAGTAGGAGGAGGTGACCCAGGCAAATCTTCTTTCAGGCACACCTTTATCCTGTTTCTGTGGACCACCTGTGGCTCAAACCCTTCTTTCTGTATCTCATACACATCCGTGTTGGGATAGGGCATGCAGTGATAGTATAGGGTTCTGTCTCCCACAGAGAATCTAGCTTATGAGTCCTGGGGAACTTCCTGAGCCACACCTTGTCTCCGAGCTGCAAGGGCTGAGCTGAGGCGTGCCTATTATAGTCTCTTTGCTGTCGGTCCTGGGCCTCGCCCATTTTCTTCTCCACAATGTCTCGGGCCTCTTCGATCCTCCTTCGATGTTCAGAGACCCAGTCCTGAGAGACTTGAGGGGAGTTGTTGAAATGGGCCTGCAACTCAAAGGTTCTGTCCTTCGGTAATTGACCATGTCGGCCCATCATCAGAAAGAAGGGAGTATACCCTGTACAGCAATGGATAGTGTTGCTGTAGATTTCCAGTAGCTCAGGCAGTAATCGGGGCCACTCTTCGTGTTTCGAGACAGAGGCTGCTCTGAGCATCTGGATGAACACCTGGTTGATTCTTTCACAGAGCCCATTCCCTTGAGGATGGTAGGCTGTCGTCCGGAGCTTCTTGCAATCATGCAGCTGGCAGAGTTCTTGAAACAACTGAGCTTGAAACACTGTTCCTCGGTCCGTAAGGACTGATTGATTCAGGACACCCCAAAGGTTGGATCCAGTGACTGTAAAAGAGTTGAGCCGCCATCTTGGTGGTCAGATCCTTGACGGGAACAACAACCACCCACTTAGAATACTGATCCTTCATGGTCAGGGCATAGCAATAGCCAGATCGAGTGGGAGTCAGTTTCACGTGGTCCAGAGCAACCATTTGGTTAGGCCTCTTAGTGTGGATGGGGTGCAAGGGTGCTCTTGCATCTTTACGTGGGTTCCGGATGACATTGCACACGGTGCATTCAGCACACCACTTCTCAATATCTCCCCGCATTCCTATGCAATAAAATCTTCTCCGGACAGTGGCCTCCTTCTTATGGACCCCGAAATGCCCCGACTGGACGTGATATGCATTAAGGACCATGGCTGCATCTCTTCTTGGGACTAAAATTTGGTGCAAAAGTTCTCCAGACACCGGGTCCAGGGAGTTTCTGTATAGCAGTCCCTTGTGGAGGAATAAGCGATTTCTCTGTCGCCATAGCCGCTTCAACTCGAAGTCCCCTTGCTGTTTGTGGAGTCGAGTGGGTATCTTCTTGTGGAGGCAATAGTCCAAGAGGTCCCCTATAACCCGACTATAACCCGACTCATCCTGAAGAGTCTTACAGGTGTACAGATCTTCAGGGACTTTGAGAGGTCCAGGCTAGTCACCCTCTTGGGCAGTTAGAGCATTCTGGCTCATGAACCGTTGGTAGAAGGGTGGCATCTCCACATCTTCCCATTCATCCTCCGCAGGGGGTGCTTCACCTGGGGCCATACGTGAGAGAGCATCTGCATTAACGTTGGATTTCCCACTGCGGTACTTAATGTTAAAGTTGTAATTGGCCAACCGGGAGGCCCAGCATTGCACAATAGCCCCCAACTTAGCAGTGTTAAAGTGGGCCAAGGGATTGTTGTCCGTATAGACTGTGAAGGGAGTGGCTGCCAGGTAATCCTTGAATTTTTCAGTAATGGCCCAGACCAGGAGCTCCAATTTGAAAGCTGTAGTTGGCGTCGTTACTCTCTGCGCCTCGAAGATGTCGACTAGCGTAGGCTATTACTCTCTCTTTACCATCTTGTATCTGAGATAGGACGGCTCCCAGACCTTCGAAACTGGCGTCAGTCTATAAGCGGAACGGCTGACCGTAGTCAGGGTATGCCAAGATAGGGAGTTCTGGGGGCGTGGCCTGGCTGCCGAGGAGAATGGCTGTGCTTTGAAGGAGCTCCTGCCTCACGCCTGACAAAGCAACCTTAAACAGCGACTGCAGTCACTGCTAATTGCCCTAATCTGGCACAATACCTCCCTGAGCACCCGTCCACCATGCCGGGCAGAAGGAAGAAGGTGGTACGCCAGGAAACCCTAGCTAAATTCAGCTTCACTCGCAGAGGCTCTCTCCGGCAAGATGGCGCTGAGCGCGCACATCCAGTGTCTCCCTCACACTCGCAGCGCGGGCTGTCTGCTGCCACAGACCCCTCTCCTACACTCACCAGACGCTCCTCTTCGGTGCCGCTCTTACACCCGCTGCCTTCCGACTCATCTCCGGATACTGCAGAACCAGCTCACCCCGCGACTCCCGGCAGCATTGAAAAGCTGCGCGTCAGGGGACCACAGACAGGTATGCAGCGCAGCGAGGAGATCGCCATAGGAATCTCACCTTCCTGCAGCCCACTCAAGCAGAGACCAAGGTATGCCTCTGAAGATTGGATACGGGGGGACTATGGGTCTGTCTCTGCTATTGCTGATATAGAGGAGGACTGTGCTTTGCAAAGCTTAACAGTCTCGGGGGGCTCCTTGACAGACACAGCTATGAAAAACATGCTGCTGGTACTCCATAAGACCTTCTTAAAAGATATGTCCAAAATGGTCTCCCCCCTCCAAGCTACCATTGATAATCTGGGTGAGAGAGTTGACCATATAGAGACTAAGTTTGGGGAATTCTCTGACTCTCACAATCACCTGATTGACTCTCACAATACTCTGGAAGATGACCTTACTGCTTTAAGAGAGAAGGTGGCAGATTTGGAGGACAGGAGCCGCCGCAATAATGTCAAATTCTGTGGGGTTCCTGAGTCTGTATCCCCTGCAGACATACCACAGTACGTCCGCTCCATGCTTAAAATAGCCCTTCCTGAGTGTTCCCCCACTGAACTGGAGGTGGATAGAGCCCACAGACTGCCTCTTCCTAAACATCTCTCTGATGACACCCCCAGAGATGTGCTGGCGAGAGTTCATTTCTATACCACCAAGGAATGTTTTATGGAATTTGCTCGCAGAAATCGGGGTCTCCCGGCTCCTTACCATGGAATATCAGTATACACGGATCTCTCCGCAGCCACTATGCAGGCCCGTAGGGCGTTACAACCAATTACCCAGGCACTGAGAGATGCCAAAATCGCTTACAGATGGGGTTTCCCCACCGTTTACTCATTAAGAGGGGAGAGAAATTCCACGTGGTCAGATCTGTACTAGATGGACACTCTCTTCTGAAATCCTGGAATGTCAACTTTCCCATGAACAGAGCCACTAACCGCACTTCGGCATCCCATCGCATACAGAAGGACTGGTCCACAACATGAAGGGCTCCTGACTGCTCCACTTCGGTATTCGGGCTGGAGGCTCGGGCTCCGACGGTTTGGTAAACCCTCGGTTTCAGGATGGGGGTACCATCCTTGTTTTTTTGGCTCTACAAAGTTGAGCCTACAGTATAATTTTCTTGTTTGTTATTCTCTTGTATATATTGGTTCTTATGCTTTTTATCCAATGCGAATTTCACTGTACTCCACTGCTGTCCTGACCGCTCCATTCTATTGCAATGTCTCATCTTTTATTATCAGACCGTGTGTGTGCTGGCTGGGAGGCACATTTGGTCACCTCTATTGTAATACCTCTTCAACTTCTATTACTCATTCGTTATTTTATAAATGGTTATTAAGTTAGCTAGCATTAATGCAAACGGTCTAAATGCTCCACATAAAAGGTCACATCTATGGAGAGAGGCTAGGGGTTTACAATGTGATGTTTTGTGCATTCAAGAGACCCATCTATTACAGGAGGACACGTATAGGATCAAACACCAGGCATATAACCACATCTTCCACTCCACATACACCTCTAAAACTAGGGGAGTTACAATTGCAATCCGTAACATGGTTGCTTTTTCCCTGCACAACTGCATCACAGATCCTGCTGGGAGATACATTATCCTTCAATGCACTTCAACAAACTCCCCCTGACTATCACGGCTACCTACGCTCCAAATGTGGGTCAAATGAGGTTTCTTAAGTCGGTGCTACGTAGACTTCGTAAATCACCCTGGGGTTCGCACATTATCTGTGGTGATTTTAACATGATAGCCAGCTCTTCCCTAGACACGTCTTTTAACAATCGCCTCCAGACCCACACCTTGGAGTCTTGGCTCCACCATGAAGATTTATATGACATCTGGAGGGTGCATCATCCCTCAGACAGAGAATATACCTTTCTATCAGGGGTCCATAATTCATATTCACGCCTTGATATGTTCCTGGTGGATAGAACGCTACTTCCTAGAATGGACCACTCTACCATAGAAGCAATTAAGTGGTCAGATCATTCTGCAATCACATTGTCTGTTGGGGATGATGTATCATCTTCTCCGGCCCATATGTGGAGATGTAGCCCTTTTCTTCTATCGGATCAGGAATTTTCTCAACGCCTTAGGGGGGATATCCAGGAATATATTTCTTTAAATGCCCCATCCGAGACTAACCCCTTCATACTCTGGAATTGTCATAAAGCGGTAGTGAGAGGTCTCTGCATTAAATAGGGAGCCACTCAAAAAAATTAGGGAACAAAAACTTACGCGCATTTTATCCCTCCTAAAACATGCGGAAGATATGAGCAAAACAAACCCCTCAGTCGCCACTGCCCAAACCGTGGGCTCTTTAAGGAATGATCTCCGTTGTCATCTCCTACACATATATGAGAAGGCTCATAGGAAGTTGGGGGCAGTTTACTATGCACAAGACAACAAATCTGGAAGGCTTTTGGCCCATAGGCTAAAAACCCGTCAGCAAAAGTCCCGCATTCCTTTCCTAATACACCCTACCACAGGCACTAAACTGTACACGCCTAAAGACATAGCCAATGGCTTCCAGATATACTACTCACAACTCTACAATTTAGCCTCATCCCCTACACCACCCGAACATCTATCTGAAATGCAAAATTACCTAACTTCCCTTGATTTGCCGACCCTGTCCCCCTTGCAACTTGAAACTCTCAATAGTGAGATCACACTCAAGGAAGTCAAGGACGTCATATCCTCCCTCCCCAAAAACAAAGCGCCAGGGCCGGATGGTTTTATCTCCCAGTACTTTAAAATTATATTCGCCCATCCTGTCACCACATTTTCTGGCCTTCTGCAACCCTGCCATGAAAGCGGGCACATTGCCTAGGGAAAATCTTGAAGCCCTTGTCACCACACTCCCAAAACCCGGCAAATCAACGGACTCTCCACAAAACTTTCGTCCTATTTCACTTCTGAACCAGGACCTGAAAATTTATGCTAAAATACTTGCCAACAGATTGGCCCCCCCTACTCCCTTCACTCATCAACCCCGACCAATCCGGCTTTGTTCCTGGTAGACAAACCTCGGACAACACCAGATGATTATTACATATTTTCCACCAGATAGAGAGATGTCACATCCCCTCGTTGGTGGTGGCCTTGGATGCCGAGAAGGCGTTTGACCGGCTCCGCTGGTCGTTCGCCTTCTCGGTTCTTCGATTCATGGGTTTCACCGGCAACATTCTTTCAGCAATGTCATCCCTATATTCATGTCCCTCTGCTAGGGTCCTTACCAACGGCTGCATGTCCGACTCGTTTGTCATTACTAACGGATCTCGTCAGGGCTGCCCATTATCTCCTTTAATATATATACTCTCTATTGAGCCCTTAGCACAGGCCATCGACCAATGCTCTGAGATATCAGGGATACAGGTTGGGAGTCATTCTCATGTAATATCCCTATATGCAGATGATGTCATCCTCACATTGTCCAACCCTGTCCAATCACTGCCGGTAGTTCTAGAAAACATTAACACATTTAGCCATCTCTCGTATTATTCTCTCAACAAGTCTAAAACCCAGGCCTTACCTCTTAATCTCCCACAAACACAAATCCATTCCCTGCAATCCTCCTATAAGTTTGACTGGAGGACTGCTTCCGTAGACTATCTAGGTATACACCTATCCTACCCGCACAGCACACTTTTCCCAGTTAACTACCTACCTCTGTTACAGAACCTCTCCTCTGAAGTGGACACCTACCTGAATCAAGACACTTCATGGGTCGATAGGGTGGCAGCATTTAAGATGTTCATGTTACCCAAGTTATTATACCATTTCAGGTCATTGCCTATAGCATTACCTAATTCCTTTTTCAACAAAGCACAAGGCATTTTAACCCGTTTCATATGGGCTGGCAGAAAGGCAAGAGTATCTTTCAAAATTCTAGCTAAAAACAAAAATGTTGGAGGCTTAGGCCTGCCTGATGTTAAAGCTTATTATGTAGCAACTTTAATCTCATCTATCAAATACTGGTGGCATGAATCTTCTTAATCCCATTGGGTTCAGATTGAACGTCACCTTACCTCCCCAGACTTACCTAAAGATCTCCTACTCCTTCCTTTAAGGAACCTTACCCCACCTACCATCGATAATCCCATATTACATAATACTATCCAGGTATGGAAGCTTTATCTCACTACTCTGAATTCCTCAGGACAGGCAAACATAGAAAATATACCCCTTTCCTTTATACAAGCTTACATACCCAACCTGTCCCTGACCTCGTGGTTGGTAGCCGGTCTATCGGATACTGTCCCCCTATTCCAGGACCATATGATGAGGACCTTCCAACATCTCACATCCTCCTATCATATTCCACAAGCGGATTTTTATAAATTTCTTCAGATACGCCATTTTCTTAACTCACTCCAACCGACTAATGTTACATTAGACTCACATACCCTCACTTATTTAAAAAAAGGACTCCCCGGGCTTAAAAATCCCTTACACGTATTTCTCAAAATCAGGGAAATTCTCTAAGACATATCCTCTGAGACTTTGGGAAAGGGACTTAGACATACAACGTGATTCTTTGGAATGGGAGGCAGCTTTCAGAAATATCAACAAGCACTTTATGTATGCAACTCACATTGAATCAGCATACAAAACCATACTCCGCTGGTATTTTACTCCAGACAAAATCGCCCGAGCCTATCCAGGCTCGTCTGATAGATGCTGGCGCCACTGTGGCTCCAGTGGCACTTTGATACACGTGCTCTGGGCATGTCCACTAGTGCGACAGTTTTGGACGTACTGTCTCACACTACTCACTGAAGTCCTACACGTGCAAATACCATGGACCCCGCAGTCAGCTTTATTGTTCCTTGATCTACATCTTATACCACCTCCATTTAGAGCTCTATTTAGCATAATTTGCATAACAGCAAAAATTCTTATCACAAGCTTATGGAAATCTACAAATGTCCCACGAATCTCACAGGTTATACAAAAAGTAAATAATACCTATGCTTTTGAAAAAACATTAGCGGCAGGAGCTGGCACCTACCCCTCCTTCCTCCGAAAGTGGCAATTGTGGATAGACTCTTCCCATTGTATATAGCTATAACGCTTACCTCACTTTTAGGGACCCGAATCATATTATGTTACCAATCCCTCTATCCCCCAGACCGTTTCCTAGACCGTTTGCTAGCGCTTCAACCTCTTCTCTATTTACATATGCGCTTTTGTATGTTCTCATAAGATGAGGCAATTTTGCCTACTTACTGATCGATGTTCCTAGTATATATGACAGACAGGATGAATATCGCTTTATGTTCTTTTTGTTTCTTTCTAATTGCATTATGTTTGTTTTCACTAAATAATTTGTTCATTGAAAAATCTGTTCAATAAAAACTATTGAAAGTAAGATAGAGAGTTCTGTGAGAAGATACTAAAAGGCTCAGAAGGCAGTTTCTTGGTCTTTAGCCCACTGTATCGGGAGCCTCCCGTTATAATTCTCCTTGGCAGTACCTCTCAATAGTGAATTCAGGGGACCGGCAATTTGTGCAAAGTTTGGGATGAAATGTCGGTAGTAGCCGGGAAATCCTAGAAAACTCCGGACGTCCCGCACTGTCTTGGGTGGAGGCCAATCCCTCACGGCACTTATTTTATTTGGATCAGGTTGGACACCTTCGGCACTTACGACATGTCCCAGATAGTGCACTTGGGGTTTCAACAGATGACACTTGAAAGGCTTGACTTTCAATCCGTGCCGTATAAGGACCTGGAAGACTTCTTTAAGGTGGTCCAAATGTTCCTGATCGAGAATAAACGATGACATCATCCAAGTACAGGAGGACACTTTGAAAGTTGAGGTGCCCCAGACATCATTCCATTAGGCGTTGAAAAGTGGCGGGTGCATTACAAAGCCCGAAGGGCATGCTTTTGAACTCGAAGAGTCCCATCGGTGTCACAAATCCCGTCTTCTCCTTATCTTCTTCAGCCATTGGCACTTGCCAGTACCCACTGGTCATGTCTAGCGTAGAGTAATAGGCTGCAGATCCCAACGCAGTCAGAGATTCTTCAATTCTGGGAAGAGGATAGGCATCCTTGTGGGTCACATTGTTTAACTTCCTATAATCCACACAAAAACGGATAGTTCCATCCTTCTTTACAAGAACCAAAGGAGCAGCCCTAGGACTTTGCCTTTCCTGAATCACGTCAGCCTCCTTCATTTCTTCCAACATTTTCTTTATGGTCTGATACATTCCAGGTGCCACCGGGCGGTGCCTCTCTTTGATGGGGGGTCTGTCGCCAGTAAGGATCTGATGCTGGATCACCAGTGGGTAGTCTTCCAACAGAGTAGGCTCCAAGAGTGCTTGATAATGCTGATTCTTCACCCCAGGTCGGGCGCGACACCAGATAACTTTCTCTGTCTGTGATTGCAGGGTAACAGCTCTCATGTCTTGGATCCTTACCCGACAGATCTCTCCCTGATGATTCACGAACTTTCGCTCAGCTTGAAGTATTTGGAGGTGATGTTGCGCGGCTCGCCGGCCTGGTGGTGACATGTGAGGTAGAGATGCATGAAGTGAGTTAACAATGTCATCAAAACAATACCTCATAATGTTCATGCTTAATATGAACTCCGCTGCACCCTCGTCATTAACACTAGTAACAATTACACCCAGCCCCTTTAGAATATGCTCCCCCACCTGTATTGTGGGCTCCCAGTAACCATGCTTGGGTACTGGTTTCCCGTTCCCAGCAATCACACTAAATTTTGTCTCCCCAGGCTCACATAACCTTTCAGGGCCCCAATACCTGTAGAAAACCCCTTGTGGAATCGTGGACACCTGCAAACCAGTATCTATTAAAGCCTTCAGCTTGACCCCCTCTACTATCACCTGTACATAAGGGCAAGGAGCAATATACATAGACAGTCCCTTCTTGGTGTTAGTTGATTCTGGACCTTCCACTGTTACTCCTGGGGTGCGGTCCCCAGGGGACACCCGTTTAAAGCCCAGCATTGACTCTTCCAGTGTCCAGTTTTACCACAATGGCTGCAGACAGGCCTCTGACTGCCAGGTGGCCTCACAGGAGGGGTGCCAGATGGATTGGCAGGGCGAGGGTCAGGTTTCTTAGGTGGGAGAGGCGCAGGCCTAGGGGAGTTTGACCAGCCTGCCATTTCCTTGAAAGCCTTAGCTAATTGTTCAATGTCCTGTTTTATGTCTTGCAAGTCAGCCGTCCATGGACTAGGGGAAGGTGTAGCAAGGACAGGTTGTGACGGGGCCGAGGATTGGGGCGAGGCCACCTGGGGTTCTGAAGCAGGGATGCTAGCTTCCTCTACCTGGGACCCAGACTCAATAACTTTGACTGCCAATCTTTTAAAAGCTGGAAAGTCCTTATCAGGATTTTGCACCGCTAGCATCCTAAGTTGGGCCTTGTCCCACTTATTCTGTGCCCAGTCTATAAACCGGTCCATCAGGACTCTATTGCCCTGATCGGGCATGATGCCATCTAACTTTTGCACCGCCTCTAACGCATTCTGCAAGGCTACCGCATATGCCCGGAGAGTCTCACCTGGTTGCTGACGTCGCTTATACAATCTGAGATGTACCTCAGAGGGGGAATGGGACTACAACACTTGAGAGAGCCCCTCATAGATCTGTCCCACTGTGGCCTTGTCAGCCACTGGCCAGGTGCAGAGTTCCTCCAAGGCAGGTCCCTGGAGCTGTCCTAGAAGCAACTGTACCTGTTGATGAGGAGGGAGTGCATAAAACTGGAAAAGGCTGAAAATCTTTTCTTTAACCCCTTAAGGACCAAGGACGTACCGGTACGTCCTTGGTCCTGCTCTTCTGATATAACGCGGGGTTACAAAGTAACCCCGCGTCATATCACGGCGGGCCCGGCGTCATAGTGAAGCCGGGACCCGCCTCTAATAGCGCGCAGTGCCGATCGCGGCGCCGCGCGCTATTAACCCTTTAGCCGCGCGCTCAGAGCTGAGCCGCGCGGCTAAAAGTGAAAGTGAAAGTTCCCAGCTAGCTCAGTCGGGCTGTTCGGGATAGCCGCGGCTAATCGCGGCGTCCCGAACAGCTGACAGGACAGCGGGAGGGCCCCTTCCTGCCTCCTCGCTGTCCGATCGCCGAATGACTGCTCAGTGCCTGAGATCCAGGCATGAGCAGTCATGCGGCAGAATCGTTGATCACTGGTTTCTTATGAGAAACCAGTGATCAACATAGAAGATCAGTGTGTGCAGTGTTATAGGTCCCTATGGGACCTATAACACTGCAAAAAAAAAAAGGGAAAAAAAAAAGGGAAAAAAAAAAGGGAAAAAAAAAAAAGTGAATAAAGATCATTTAACTCCTCCCCTATTAAAAGTTTGAATCACCCCCCTTTTCCAATAATAAAAAAAACACAGTGTAAATAAAAATAAAAATAAACATATATGGTATCACCGCGTGCAGAAATGTCCGAATGATAAAAATATATCATTAATTAAACCGCTCGGTCAATGGCGTGCGCGCAAAAAAATTCCAAAGTCCAAAATCAATAAGATCCGATCAATAAGTCATATCAATGCAAAAATGGTACCGTTAAAAACTTCAGATCACGGCGCAAAAAATGAGCCCTCATACCGCCCCATACACGGAAAAATAAAAAAGTTATAGGGGTCAGAAGATGACAATTTTAAACGTATTAATTTTCCTTCATGTAGTTATGATTTTTTTCCAGAAGTCCGACAAAATCAAACCTATATAAGTAGGGGATCATTTTAATCGTATGGACCTACAGAATAATGATAAGGTGTTATTTTTACCGAAAAATGTACTAGGTAGAAACGGAAGCCCCCAAAAGTTACAAAACAGCGTTTTTTTTTCAATTTTGTCGCACAATGATTTTTTTTCCCGCTTCACCGTAGATTTTTGGGCAAAATGACTGATGTCATTACAAAGTAGAATTGGTGGCGCAAAAAATAAGCCATCATATGGATTTTTAGGTGCAAATTTGAAAGAGTTATGATTTTTTAAAGGCAAGGAGCAAAAAACGAAAATGCAAAAACGGAAAAAACCCCGGTCCTTAAGGGGTTAAAATCTCTCAACATGAAGGGATCTCCATTGTAAGTGGGAAGAAAGGGGTTTCCCAGAAAGACAGGTGCAGCAGCAGGGGCTCCCAACATGTAGGGAGCCGCTGTGATTGAATTAGGTGGATCCTGACTTGCTCGGGGTGAAGGTCCTGCCGTCGGTGTCGCAGGAAGACCATGTCGCTGAAGGTCAGGCAGCATCGGTGTGGGTGGCAGCATCCTTCTAACTTGCGGTGGGGACCTCATTGGTGGGGTCCCAGGAGTATCGCCGTCCTGTTGGTCGGATGGCGGTGATGGTGTTGCAGGCTCTGACATTCTTCTATTGAGTGCGTTGGCCCTTAAAACTCGGACTCAGATGTCCCCGACTTTGGACTCCGGCAAGATGGCTGCCGCCGCACCGCTGACTTCGGTGGACAGAGTTTCTGGATCCCGCGCGCGGGAAGGCCTTGCGCCGGTTTTAACTTTTCAACACGGATTGCAGCTCCACTGTACTCTTCGTCTCCCCCCTTACTTTTCGTGTGGCCCCCTTGTATTGTACACCACACGCACCGCTCTTGTACATAAAATGCGGTTTGCAGCACCTAAACACAGTCTCTTATATGAACACAGTCTCTTATATAGGGGGGAGTACACCGTCACTGGTGGCAACAGGAGCAGGCACACACCCGTATACTGTTCGTGAGACGCCAAAAAGGCTTTGTGGTGCCTTGGGGGGGGTGTATGGCAGTTGGGGTGTTGCTGTGAGGTATATCACGGTTATAATTAACTCTTGTCAGTTGTGACGCCAGGGTGAGTGTTAAATGCTGTATGGCTTGGCCTATCGCCACCCTTCCCATGAGCGATAGGTAGATGCAGAATAAAGTATTGTCCACAACCAGACCTTTGCTGAAAACTTGCGTAAAATTTACTGAAGATTTTCTGTAACATGCGAATACAGGAACAGTCTTTATAACAGTCTGTGTACAGCTTAGCTGAGATTGACGTATGGTTGGGACTTTTGTAAGTTCTTTAGCTTAGTAGGATTTAGTATGTGCAGATCCGCTGGATTTGAGGTTATGTTTAGGTCCAGGGTCCTTGCTAGAAGTAGCGGGGAAGTTTGTACGAACTCACTGTTTGATTCGAGACGAGGCCGGCAGGCTTTGGCTCAGTGGTTGCCGATGACAGCTGCGCAGATCTTTACTCATCAGCAGCCCACGAGGAAAGAGATGCTGCTTGCTCTGCAGCTCAGGAACAAGAGAGCGTCTATTGGCTGAAGCTCCCTTATATGGGCAGGGGCTGGCCATTTTAGGATTGGTCCAGACCATCTGTCAATCAGCTTTACAAGGCATTGTGGGTATCACATGACCCAGAACCTCCAAAAGGTTTTTACCTACCAGAGAGACTAAACCACAGTCACATGACCCGCAGGCCCTGCGACACTATGCAAGATAAGTATACACTTTCTATACAGTATTTACATTTATTTTAGCAATATATTAACTATATGAGGGGTGAGTAGGGGATGACTAAAGAAACGGAACCCCACAGTGACTAGGAACTCTGACTTTGGGGACCCCTAACCAAGGTACGGTATGCAATACGGTACCGGGACACCACAAAACGAAATGTCTCTATAATTATATAATTGTCACCACTCGGGGGCGCTATTGGATCATATATAAATAGTTCTATAGAGCGGATTGATGAAATATCCGAGGATTGAGGGTCATTCGTGTAGCCTGACTCCTCCCACCCATGTGACTGATCACTTGATCGTGACATCACCAAAGGTGATGAACACCTGGAGTCTTCAGTATCCGGAGGGTAGTGTCTAAATCCTAGCCAGCTAAAGGACCTGGTCCATCTGATGACTAGGAAATAAAAGGACCTGGTCCATTTGATGGCTAGGAAATAAAGGACCTGGTCCATGTGATGGCTAGGAAATAAAGGACCGGGTCCATCTGATGACTAGGAAATTGTCACGAACCAGCAGGACTGGTAGTGGATCCTCTGGACCAGAGAGGCGATGGCGCGGGCTGTACTGGAGGACCGGTTCTAAACAGTTACTGGTCTTCACCAGAGCCCGCCGCAAAGCGGGATGGACTTGCTGCAGCGGTAACTACCAGGTCGTGTCCCCCAGTAACAACTCGACTTCTCTGGCAGCTGATATGGCGTGGTACACAGGGAGTAGGCAAGAGCGTAGTCGGACGTAGCAGAGGTCAGGGCAGGCGGCAAAGGTTCTCAGGCAAGTAGACGGTAGCAACGGGTTCGGCAACTGGCAAGGCAAACTAACACAGTAGGGAACGCTTTCTCAGAGGCACAAGGCACAAAGATCCGGCAAGGCAGGAAGGGGGAGGCAGCTTATATAGGAAGGACACAGTAGGAGGTGAGGAACCAGCACACCAATTGCCGGTGCGCTGGCCCTTTAAATTTACTGGAGCCGGCACGCACGCGCCCTAGAGAGCAGGGCAGCGCGCCGGGATGCAGGAGTGCAGGGAGCCGTCCGCTGAGGATCAGGTGAGCCGGGCAGGGACGCGGCGTGTGAGTGGGAACCAGCCGCCATGCCAGCCGCGACTCTGAAGCTGTGGAACCTGCACTCCCGGTCAGTGCGTCTGACCGAGAGACCCCGGGACTGAGGGCTGAGGCAGCGGGCGCTCCGGTCTGGAGGTGATGACCGGAGCGCTCGCTGTGACAGTACCCCCCCCCCCCTTAGTTCTCCCCCTCTTTTTGGCACCAAGAAAGTTGAGGATGAGACTGCGGTCCAAGATGTTATTCTCAGGCTCCCAAGACCTCTCCTCAGGACCGCAGCCCTCCCAGTCGACCAAAAAAAAAAAATCTTTTCCCCCGAACGACCTTGGTAGCTAGGATTTCTTTGACCGAAAAAATATCTGAGGTACCAGTGAAAGGGGTGGGAGAAAGAAGTTTAGGAGAGAAGCGATTAAAGATAGCAGGTTTGAGAAGGGAGACATGGAAAGAGTTATGAATTCTAAGGAAGGGAGGAAGATGGAGCTGGTAGGACACCGGATTAATGCGGCTCTTGACTCTGAAGGGACCTAGGTAACGAGGGCCCAGCTGGTAACTTGGTACCTTAAATCTGATGTATTTCGAGGACAGCCACACCTTGTCACCGGGACTGAATTCCATATGGGCCGAAGCCTTGAGGAGGGTTGAGTGGGTTTCTCGCCAAATAGAAGAGAAGTCCTGAAGGAGGTCCTCTACAGCTGGTACAGAAGAGGGGGTGGAGGTCGGAGGTAGAGGTGGCAAAGGATGACGACCATAAACCACAAAAAATGGAGACTTATTTGAGGCGGAAGATTGGTCAGACTTACTCCCTTGGGCAGAGTTCTCTTATAATTTCAATCATCTTGGCGGGAGGACACAAAATGGCGTAGACAATCTCCCAGAATCTGGTTCACCCGTTCTACTTGGCCATTGGACTGAGGGTGATACGAGGAAGAAAAGTCCAGCTTGACCCTGAGCTGACCACAGAGAGCCCACCAAAATATGGAAACGAACTGCACCCCACGGTCAGAGACGATGTGTCTGGGAAGACCATGGAGGCGGAAGATGTGTAGAAAAAACTGTTTGGCCAACTGAGGCGCGGACGGGAGACCAGGCAGGGACACAAAATGAGCCATCTTCGAAAATCGTTCCACCACGACCCAAATGACCGTCAAACCATGGGAGGAGGGAAGATCAGTGATAAAGTCCATGGCGATGTGCGACCAAGGGGTCTCCGGGACAGGAAGGGACGAGGAGTCTTGTCACGGGCGCAGATCGCACAGGACTGGACGAATTCGGTGACGTCTCTCTCCAGCGAGGGCCACCAATATCTTTGGGAAATTAATTGAAGAGACTTCTTAACCCCAGGATGACCGGCAAAGAGGGAAGCGTGACCCCACTTGAGAACTTGTAACCGCTGACGAGGAGGAACATAGGTCTTACCGGGGGGAAGAAGCCGCAAGTCCACAGGAGCAACCGAGATGAGACATTCTGGTGGGATAATGTGCTGAGGAGTGGGTACGTCGCCCACCACATCTGAAGAGCAGGAAAGGGCAGCTGCCCTGATGTTCTTGGCAGCGGGGCGGAAATGAATCTGGAAATTGAAGTGGGTGAAGTAGATGGACCAACGGGCTTGGTGGGGATTTAGTCTCTGAGCTGACTGGAGGTAGGCTAGGTTCTTATGGTCCGAGAAAATGGTCACAGGGTGAGGAGCACCCTCGAGAAGATGTCTCCACTCCTCCAAGGCTAATTTAATTGCCAACAGTTCTGTCCCCAATGGCGTAATTCTTCTCGGCAGAAGAAAAGGTTTTTGAGAAGAAGCCACAAGTTATGGTCTTGCCTCTGGATGACTTCTGAGTTAGCACAGCTCCAGCTCCCACCGAGGATGCATCCACTTCAAGATAGAATGGCTTGGAAGAATCTGGCCGGGAAAGAACAGGTGCAGAAGCAAAGGCGGCTTTCAGGGACTGGAAGGCCTCTTCAGCGTGAGGAATAAATTGTCTGTAGTAGTTGGCAAAACTCAGGAACCTCTGTATGGCTCGGAGACCAGAGGGGCGTGGCCAGTCCAGAACCGCAGAGAGCTTGGCAGGATCCATTTGAAGTCCTTGGGCTGAGATGATATACCCCAGGAAGGGCAAGGAGGAACGGTCAAACAGACATTTCTCAATTTTGGAGTAGAGGCGGTTGCTTCTGAGACGGGTGAGAACTTGTCGGACATGGACTCGATGTTGATCCAAATTAGAGGAAAAAATAAGGATATCATCCAGGTATACTACTAAACAAGTGTAAAGAAGGTCCCGGAAGATGTCGTTAACGAACTCCTGGAAGACTGCTGGTGCGTTACAGAGCCCAAAAGGCATCACTAAGTATTCAAAGTGACCGTCCCTGGTGTTAAAAGCGGTCTTCCGCTCGTCTCCCCTCCGAATGCGGATCAAATTGTAGGCCCCGCGGAGATCCAACTTGGTTAAAATCTTGGCCCCTCTGAGACGATCAGCTAGCTCAGAGATTAGAGGCAGAGGGTAACGGTTTTTAATGGTAATTTTATTGAGTCCTCTATAATCAATGCAGGGACGGAGGGAGCCATCCTTTTTAGATACAAAGAAAAAAAAACGGCTCCAGCAGGAGAAGAAGACTTCATAATAAACCCTCTCTGTAAGTTCTCACGTACATAGTCAGACATGGCCTGAGTCTCTGGAGGTGAGAGAGGATAAATTCTGCCCCGAGGTGGAGTAGAGCCAGGTAACAGGTCAATAGGACAATCATAAGGCCTGTGAGGAGGAAGAGTCTCCGCTTGCTTTTTACAGAAGACATCCGCAAAATGGTGGTAAGGCTTGGGGAGACCTGGTGGCGGAGGAACTGGCTGGTCCCGTTTGATAGGAGCAGGCTTGAGGCACCGGTCAGAGCAGGAGGGACCCCAATGCAGAATCTCACTGGTGGACCAATTCAAGACAGGACAATGGCGTTGCAACCACGGTAAACCCAGCAGGAGTTCGGAAGAGCAAAAGGGAAGAACAAAAAATTCCAGAGTCTCTGTATGAAACACCCCAATATCCATCCGCAGGGGCTGGGTACGGTATTGTACCGTGGCAGAGAGTCTCTCCCCGTTGACCGTAGAAATGGGAAACGGCTTGGGCAGACGGATTATATGAATTTGATACTTGTCGACCAAGGAGGCGTGGATGAAGTTGCTGGCTGACCCGGAGTCCAAGAAGGCTGCAGCAGAGAAGAAGGACTTGGACGAAAGGAACAACTGCACGGATATAATGAGACGTGGAGAGGAAGAATCCACACCTAGTAATGCCTCTCCCACATTCACTAGGTGCGAGTGTTTCCCGAACGTGGGGGACGAAGAGGACAGTTGTTACGCCGAGCGCTCCGGGTCCCTGCTCCTCCCCGGAGCGCTCGCGGCGTTCGTCTCCGTTCAGCGCCCCGGTCAGACCCGCTGACCGGGAGTGCTGCACTAGTGTCATCGGCGGGGATGCGATCCGCGTAGCGGTACGCGCCCGCCCGTGGCTCGCATCCCAATCTCCTCACCTGCCCCGTCCTCCATCTGCTCAGTCCCGGTGCGTGCGGCCCCACTCCCTAGGGGGCGCGCGCAGCCTCTCTGAGACTTAAAGGGCCAGTGCGCCATTGATTGGCGCCTGGCCCAATCAGTACCCGCACCTGTGCCATCCTTATAAAAACCCACTTCCCCTTCCTGTCATCGCCGGATCTTGTTGCCTTGTGCCCAGTGAAAGCGTTTAGTGTGTTCCCAAGCCAGTATTTCCAGACCTTCTGCTGTTGCCCCTGACTACGACACTTGCTGCCTGCCCTGACCTTCTGCTACGTCCGACCTTGCTCTTGCCTTGTCCTTTTGTACCGCGCCTGTCTCAGCTGTCAGCTGGGGTTGAGTCGCTATCGGGTGGAATGACCTGGGGGTTACCTGTCGCTGCAAGTCTATCCCGCTTTGCGGCGGGCTCTGGTGAAAACTAGTAACCCCTTAGACTCCGTTCCTCTGGTACGGCCCACGTCATCACCCCACTGACACAGAGGATCCACCACCAGTGTCCTTGCTGCATACCTATCCGGATCCTGACAGTAGAGCCGGCCATGGATCCCGCAGAGGTCC
Organism: Hyla sarda; assembly: GCF_029499605.1. Taxonomy (NCBI): domain Eukaryota; kingdom Metazoa; phylum Chordata; class Amphibia; order Anura; family Hylidae; genus Hyla; species Hyla sarda. Next base: position 1,447,090 of record NC_079190.1, read on the forward strand.
TGCTGCCTAGTGTCGCTGACCTAACCACGGTGGTCACCCAGCAATCCCAACAGATCGCGCAACAAGGACAGCAGCTGACTCAACTGACTGTCATGCTGCAACAACTTTTGCCACAGCTTCAGCAATCATTTCCCCCCGCCAGCTCCTGCATCTCCTCCGCAGCAAGTGGCAGCTCCCAGCCTCCGCCTGTCTCTACCGGACAAGTTTGATGGGGACTCTAAACAGTGCCGTGGATTCCTGTCCCAGTGTTCCCTACACTTGGAGATGATGTCGGACCAATTCCCCACTGAACGGTCTAAGGTGGCTTTCGTGGTCAGTCTCCTGTCTGGAAAGGCCTTGTCATGGGCCACACCGCTCTGGGACAGCAATGATCCTGTCACTGCTACTATCCAGTCCTTCTTCGCTGAAGTTCGTAGTGTCTTTGAGGAGCCAGCCCGGGCCTCCTCAGCCGAGACTGCTTTGCTGAACCTATTCCAAGGGAGTTCTTCCGTAGGCGAATACGCCATCCAGTTTCGTACCCTCGACTCAGAGCTATCCTGGAACAATGAGGCCCTCTGCGTGACCTTCAAGAAAGGCTTATCCAGCAACATCAAAGATGTACTGGCCGCACGAGAAATTCCTGCTAACCTGTCTGAACTTATCCATTTGGCCACCCGCATCGACATGCGTTTCTCTGAAAGACGCCAGGAGCTCCGACAGGAAAAGGATCTTGTTCGCACCAGGCGATTTCTCTCCCCGGCTCCTCTCTTCCCAAGTCCTTTGCAATCTGTTCCTGTGCCTTCCGCCGAGGAGGCTATGCAAGTGGATCGGTCCCGCCTGACCCTACAAGAGAGGACTCGCCGCCGTAACGAGAATCTATGCCTGTACTGTGCTAGTACCGAACACTTACTAAAAGACTGTCCTATCCGCCCTCCACGTCTGGAGAGACGCACTCCGTTATCTCACAAAAGGTGAGACGACTCTAGGTGTGAATTCTACTTCTCCACATCTCACTGTGCCTGTGCGGATTTCTCCTTCCGCCAACTCCTCCTTCTATGCTGTGGCCTTCTTGGACTCTGGTTCTGCAGGAAATTTTATTTTGACCTCTTTTGTTAATAGGTTCAGCATCCCAGTGACCAGTCCCGTTCAGCCGCTCTACATTTCTTCTGTCAACGGAGAAAAATTGGACTGCACTGTGCGTTACCGCACAGAACCCCTGCTTATGAGCATTGGACTGCATCACGAAAAAATTGAATTTCTTGTTCTGCCCAACTGGACCTCTGAAGTCCTCCTCGGTCTGCCATGGCTCCAACGTCATTCTCCTACCCTTGACTGGACCACCGGGGAGATCAAAAGTTGGGGTCCATCTTGTCTCAAACGATGCCTCACGTCTGCTTCCACTTGTCAAACCCCTGTGGCTCCACCTATACCTGGTCTTCCCAAGGCCTACCAGGACTTTGCTGATGTTTTCTGCAAAAAACAAGCAGACATCTTACCACCTCATAGGCCTTATGACTGCCCCATTGACCTCCTTCCTGGTACCACTCCACCCCCGGGCAGGATCTACCCTCTGTCTGCCCCAGAGACTCAAGCCATGTCCGAATATATCCAGGAGAACCTAAAGAGAGGTTTTATTCGGAAGTCCTCATCCTCTGCTGGAGCGGGGTTCTTCTTTGTTTCTAAAAAAGATGGATCCTTACGACCATGCATTGACTACCGTGGTTTAAATAAAATCACCATCAAAAACCGCTATCCCCTGCCTATGATCTCTGAAGTCTTTGGCCGTCTTCATGGCGCCAATATTTTAACTCAATTCGACTTAAGAGGCGCATATAATCTTATTCGCATCAGGAAAGGTGATGAGCGGAAGACCGCATTCAATACTAGAGACGGACATTTCGAATATCTAGTTATGCCCTTTGGGCTCTGCAACGCCCCTGCAGTCTTCCAGGACTTCGTTAATGAGATATTTCGGGACTTATTATATACCTGTGTTGTGGTTTACCTGGACGACATCTTGATTTTCTCCTCTAACCTGGAGGAACACCGTCGTCATGTCCGTCTAGTGCTCCAGAGACTTCGCGAAAACCACCTGTATGCCAAAATGGAAAAATGTCTCTTTGAATGCAACTCTCTTCCTTCTTTTCTAGGTTTCCTAGTCTCTGGCCAAGGGCTTCAAATGGACCCAGATAAACTGTCAGCGATTTTAGATTGGCCATGCCCTTCTGGACTCCGTGCTATCCAACGTTTTCTGAGATTTGCCAACTACTACCGACAGTTTATTCCCCATTTCTCTACCATTGTGGCCCCTATTGTGGCCCTGACCAGGAAGAATGCCAACCCTAAGTCATGGCCTCCTCAAGCTGATGAGGCCTTCAATCGTCTCAAAACTGCCTTCGCTTCTTCACCAGTGCTGTCCAGACCTGATCCTTCGAAACCTTTCTTTCTGGAAGTTGACGCTTCCTCAGTCGGAGCCGGAGCCGTACTTCTCCAAAAAAACTCTACCGGACGTAACATTACTTGTGGTTTCTTCTCTAACACTTTCTCTACCTGCCGCTGCAAGTCCATCCCGCTTTGCGGTAGAGGTAGGTAGAGGTGGACACTAGAACACAGGAGCCAGACGAGCTCTTTCCTTTTCAAGATGGAGTACCTCTTGTCTCTCGGAGAAACGTTTATCGATCCTTGTGTCCAGCAAGGTGAGGTCACTCAGGGTAGTAGGCAGGTTAAGTGCAGCAAGGACGTCCTTAAAGGAGTAATCCAGTAGTGAACAAGTGGTGAACAACTTATCCCCATCCTAAGGATAGGGGATAAGTTGCAGATCGCGGGGGGTCCGACCGCTGGGGCCCCCCGTGATCTCCTGTACGGGGCCCCGGCAGCCCGCGCGAAGGGGGCGTGTCGACCCCCGCACGAAGCGGCGGCCGACACGCCCCCTCAATACAACTCTATGGCAGAGCCGGAGCACTGCCTTCGGCAATCTCCGGCTCTGCCATAGCGATGTATTGAGGGGGCGTGTCAGCCGCCGCTTCGTGTGGGGGTCGACACCCGATATCTGTCCGGAGAGCCTGGCCCCCGTACAGAGAGATCGCAGGGGGCCCCAGTGGTCGGACCCCCTGCGATCTCAAACTTATGCCCTATCCTTAGGATAGGGGATAAGTTTTTCACCACTGGCCTACCCCTTTAATGTCACAATTGAGTCCCTTCTTACAAAAGTGGCAAAAAGAGCTTCATTGTTCCAGTTCAGCTCGGAGGCAAGGGTGCGGAACTGGATGGCATAGTCACCCACGGTAGAGCTTCCTTGGGACAAGTTTAGCAAAGCAGTCTCTGCGGAGGTAACCCGGGCAGGTTCCTCAAAAACATTACGAAACTCCTGACAAAAACTCTGGACAGATGCGGTGGCTGGATCAGCGCGGTCCCAAAGCGGTGTAGCCCAGGCCAGGGCCCTCCCGGAGAGCAGAATGAGGATGAACGCTACCTTGAGAGAGCACTGGGACAGGAACCCTCGGCACAACTTAGGATCTCCGTCGTATTTGTCTGGTAGGGACAAACTGATTCTGGATCCAGTGGCAACTGCAGGCGGAGGTGATGCAGCAGGTGCAGGCGGAGGTGATGCAGCAGGTGCAGACGGAGGAGCTGGCTGTTGCTGAGAAGGCAGGAGCTGCTGCAACATAGCGGTCAACTGGGCCAGCTGTTGACCCTGCTGGGCCACAATGGTGGTGAGGTCCGCTAGACTTGGCAGGGGAACATCAGCGGGATCCATGGCCGGATCTTACTGTCACAAACCGGCAGGACTGGTAGTGGATCCTCTGGACCAGAGAGGCGATGGCGCGGGCTGTACTGGAGGACCGGTTCTAAGCAGTTACTGGTCTTCACCAGAGTCCGCCGCAAAGCGGGATGGATTTGCTGCGGCAGTAACTACCAGGTCGTGTCCCCCAGTAACAACTCGACCTCTCTGGTAGCTGATATAGCGTGGTACATAGGGAGTAGGCAAGAGCATAGTCAGACGTAGCAGAGGTCAGGGCAGGCGGCAAAGGTTCTCAGGCGAGTAGACGGTAGCAACGGGTTCGGCAACTGGCAAGGCAAACTAACACAGTAGGGAATGCTTTCTCAGAAGCACAAGGCACAAAGATCCGGCAAGGCAGGAAGGGGGAGGCAGCTTATATAGGAAGGACACAGTAGGAGGTGAGGAACCAGCGCACTAATTACCGGTGCACTGGCCCTTTAAATGCACCTAAGCCGGCGCGCGCGCCCTAGAGAGCGGGGCAGCGCGCGCTGGGATGCAGGAGTGCCGGGAGTTGTGCGCCGAGGATCAGGTGAGTCGGGCAGGGAAGCGCGCGTGAGGGGGAACCAGCCGCGTCTCTGAAGCTGTGGAACACGCGCTCCCAGTCAGTGCGTCTGACCGAGAGACGTCGGGACTGAGGGCTGAGGCAGCGGGCGCTCCAGTCTGGAGGTGATGAATGGAGCGCTCGCTGTGACAGAAATAAAGGACCTGGTCCCTCTGCTGCCTAGGATATAATGGACCGGGTCCATCTGATGGCTAGGAAATAAAGGACCTGGTCCATCTGCTGCCTAGGAAGTAAAGGACCCGGTCCATCTGATGATTAGGAAATAAAGGACTTGGTCCCTCTGATGACTAGGAAATAAAGGACCTGGTCCATCTGATGACTAGGAAATAGCTTATGCTCCTGCTCCTTACAGTATTACAACAAAGTTTTATACGAATCCACTGCTGATGAAGCATCTAAATTCGATTCGCTCGTCCCTAGATGTTACCTTTTCCTCTCGGTTGTTGTAGTTCAGCATCTGTAAACCCCAAGGGGTCATTTATCATTTTCACGGACCAACCTTCCAAAAACCTGTCAGACACCTGTGAGGTGTAAATGCTCACTGTACCCCCTTGTAACATTCTGTGAGGGGTGTATTTTCCAAAATGGGGTCACATGTGTGTTTGGAGGGGTCCATTGTTCTGGCACTATGGGGGCTTTGTAAACACACGTGGCCTTCAATTCCAGACACATTCTCTCTCCAAAAGCCCAATGGTGCTCCTTCTCTTCTGAGCATTGTAGTGCGCCGCAGAGCACTTTACATCCACACATGGGGTATTTCCATACTCAGGAAAAAGCCCCCCAAAATTTGTAGCAATATTTCTTCTATTACCCCTTGTGAAAATGTAAACTTTGGGGGTAACACCAGCATTTTACTGAAATAAATCTAATTTTTCATTTTCATTGCTAGGACAAGGCCTGATTATGGAAACATACATGTGTTTTATAAGACATGGGTGAGGGGTCATTCAGATGGTGTATCCTTTGTTTTTTGTGTATTGCATTTTTTTATTTTTTTATAATAATTTTATTAATTTTCCAATACCTTAGATAAAATAGGAAAACGCGAGATACATTGTCAAAGGCTAAGTTTGACAATCAGAGTACTGACAAGACATTTGCAACATATATAGTAATATAATAAATCCCAACGTATCAAATCAGCGATAGTCTCCGTACCGTATCTCGTTCACCTGACACTATCATGTTTGTACGCAACGGCCATCATAGATGCGTTACTAGTAATAAGTATACTATTGTGATGACCGCATTGAGCCATATCAGAAATAATGAATATACAGTATTCGAGAACAAAACACATAAACATCAAAACCGGCTCTCAGCAAGCATTCATTCACTCCCCCTCTACTGCAAGCACTCGTAGAGTTCCCCGTAAAGACTCCATAGCGTACCACTCAGTCATACTGAATTTATTCATCAGACGTCTCCTGTCCCTCTCTAACTTTCCTCCACTTGGAGAAGAAGGCCCTTGTGTGTTTGTCTGGTTCTTTCAGAGTCTCCCTTGCCTCCAATCCCAGTAGGTGAAATAGTGTATCCCTGACCTCCGTGAGCGTTGGCACAGTAGCCACAAGCCAGTGGCATAATAAGCACTTCACCCCTATCAGCAAAGTAACATGGACATCTTAAACCGCTAGCGTGGCCAAAGCACTATCATTTGTCGGTTTAGGAATATGATGAAAGAAAGTGTAGTGGATCCAAGGGAATGTGTATGTTCCAAATATGGAAAACGAAGGCCTGAATAGTCTTCCAATACTCCTTCACCTAGTCGCATTCCCAAAAGCAGTGCCACAGGTCAGCCCTGTCCAAATGTCATTTCGGGCATGCTGTTAAATAATGGGTAGGAACTTCCCAGTGTGAAAAATTAAAAGCATAAATCGCCCTGTGGAGAATCTTGAAGTGCATTTCCCTCCAGTCCTCCCCCACTACTGCGCTCCTGACATGGCTCAGGGCTTGCATCAGTTTAGTGGTAACATCATCCGTGTTCAAAACAGGGGCCCAGTGGTCAAAAACTCTTCCGGAGAGACTGCGACTTGCGTGTTCCCTCATGGTTTTATATATATGGGACAGGGAGTAGTGATTCGTGGATTGGCCTATTAAATCTGAGAATTGGACTTCCCCAGGCAGTTCGTCAAAACGGCTGGCTTTAGACCTACAGAATGTCTTGATTTGAAAATATTGTAGTATGTGGGAAGAGGTCAGATGGTATTTGTCTCTTATTTCGGGCCAGGACATGAAAGTACCCCTAGGAGGCAACAGGAGACTCCCCAAATGTGTGACACCCCCCTCCCTCCATTTATCAAAGAGTTTATTAGTATGACCAGCAACAAAGGCAGGGGAGCTCCAGAGTGACATAACCGGTGAGATCCCAAAGGGCAGTTTATAGAGTCTCCTAATCGCCCTCCAAGCTGCTATCGTGTCTCTTAATAAGGAGCTCCTCCTGACCTCCGGTGGAAGCTCAGAACATTTAGAGTGCAATAATGCGTTAAGATCCCAAGGAGCTGCCAACTGTCCATCCACCGACAGGTCAGAAAAGTACGGGCTACGTAGTAGCCAGTCCCTGGCATGTCTGTATAAGGCTGCTAAGTTATAAGTGCGTACACACGGCATATTTAGCCCTCCCAGGTGTTTGTCCAACTGTAATTTAGCGTAAGCGATACGTGAGCTCTTTCCATAGTTAGTATGGTTGAAAAAAGACATACGTCCATCAAGTCCAACCAGGGGATTGAAGGGAAGGGTGGAAGGGGATAAGGGAAAGGGATGTAGTTTTATAATTCTGCATAAGCATTAATGTTATTTTGTTCCAGGAATGTATCTAACCCTGTTTTAAAGCTGTTAATTGTTCCTGCTGTGACCAGTTCCTGAGGTAGACCGTTCCATAAATTCACAGTCCTCACGGTAAAGAAGGCGTGTCGCCCCTTTAGACTAAACCTTTTCTTCTCCAGATGGAGGGAGTGCCCCCTCGTCCTTTGGGGGGGGGTTTAACCTGGAACAGTTTTTCTCCATATTTTTGTATGGGCCATTTATATACTTATATATGTTTATCATATCCCCCCTTAAACGTCTCTTCTCAAGACTAAACAATTGTAACTCCTTTAATCGCTCCTCATAGCTAAGATGTTCCATGCCCCATATTAGTTTAGTCGCGCGTCTCTGCACCCTTTCCAACTCTGCAGTGTCCCTTTTATGAACAGGCGACCAAAACTGAACAGCATATTCCAGGTGAGGCCGTACCAATGCTTTATAAAGGGGGAGTATTATACACTATAGACTGTACCAATGTTTTATAAAGGGGGAGTATTATGTCCCTTGAGTCCAGGCCTCTTTTGATACATGACAATATCCTGCCGGCTTTGGAAGCAGCAGCCTGACATTGCATGCTATTTTGTAGTCTGTGATCTACAAGTACACCCAGATCCTTCTCTACCAGTGACTCTGCCAGTTTAATCCCCCCTAAGACATACGATGCTGCAGGTTATTAGTACCCAGATGCATAACTTTACATTTATCCACATTGAACCTCATTTGCCGAGTGGATGCCCAGACACTTAGTCTATCCAAGTCATCTTGTAACTTATGCACATCCTCTATAGACTGTACCGTGCTACAAAGCTTGGTGTCATCTGCAAAGATAGAAACAGAGCTGTTAATACCATCCTCTATAACATTGATAAATAAATTAAACAGCAGCGGGCCCAGTACTGAACCTTGGGGTACACCACTAATAACCGGGGACCAATCAGAGTACGAATCATTGACCCCCACTCTCTGGGTACGATCCATGAGCCAGTGTTCAATCCAGTTACAAACTAAAGTTTCCAAGCCCAAGGACCTTAACTTACCTGTCAGACGTCTGTGAGGGACAGTATCAAACACTTTGGCAAAATCCAGAAACACTATATCCACAGCCATTCCTCTGTCAAGGCTTCTACTCACCTCTTCATAAAAGCAAATTAGATTGGTTTGACAACTTCTATCCTTAGTAAACCCATGCTGGTTATCACTTATAATACTATTATCCCCCCATGTATTCCTGTATGTAATCCCTTATAAGTCCTTCAAACAATTTACCCACAATGCACGTTAGACTTACCGGTCTATAATTGCCTGGCGAAGACCTAGAGCCCTTCTTGAAGATTGGTACCACATTAGCCTTGCGCCAGTCCCTTGGCACAATACCAGACACCAGAGAATCTCTAAATATCATGAACAAGGGTACAGATATTACTGAACTTACCTCTCTAAGAACTCTTGGGTGTAGTCCATCTGGCCCTGGAGATTTGCTTACATTTACTTTACTTAACTTACCTTGTACCATCTCTACATTAAGCCAGTTCAATACATTATATGATGTGTTACCAGCACTGACCTGTACATGATGTGTTACCAGCACTGACCTGTACATGATGTGTTACCAGCACTGACCTGTACATGATGTGTTACCAGCACTGACCTGTACATGATGTGTTACCAGCACTGACCTGGCCAATGTCAGCTCCTTCTTCCATAGTATATACAGAACTAAAGAACCCATTCAGTAGCTCCGCCTTCTCTTGATCGCCCGTGACAACCTCCCCATTATCATTATTAAGGGGTCCTACATGCTCTGTCCTTGGTTTTTTTGTATTTATATATCTAAAAAAAATATTTAGGATTAGTTTTGCTTTCTTTGGCCACCTGTCTCTCATTTTGAATTTTTGCTGTTTTTATTACATTTTTACAGATTTTATTAAGCTCCTTGTACTGTTTAAATGTTATCGCTGACCCATCAGATTTGTATTTTTTGAAGGCTATTTTTTTGTTGTTTATTGCTCTTTTAACCTCATTTGTCAGCCATGTAGGATTTAGTTTTAATGGTTTATATTTGTTCCCCTTTGGTATATATTTAGCTGTATAGTTATTTAGAGTTGATTTAAAGATGTCCCATTTCCCTTCTGTATCAGTATTTGAGAACCCCTCCCCCCAGTCTATGTCCTGTAGTGCAGATCTCAGTCCAGGGAAATTTGCCTTTTTAAAGTTATATGTTTTTGCCTTCCCCGTCTGTCTTTGTTTTCTACATTTTAAGTGAAAAGTAACTATATTGTGGTCGCTATTACCAAGGTTTTCCCGCACAGTTACATTACCAACCAGCTCTGCGTTGTTGGAAATGATCAGATCCCACAAGGCATCACTTCTTGTTGGGTCCTCCACAAACTGGCCCAGAAAATTATCCTGCAATAAATTTAGGAATTGTCGCCCCTTTGTAGTTTTAGCCAACCCCGGACCCCAATCTATATCTGGATAGTTAAAATCTCCCATTATTACCACTGTACCTGCCCGGGCGGCCTCTCTATTTGTTTATACAGCCGATCTTCTATCTCTTCAGTGATATTAGGGGGTCTGTAGATTACACCAAATATTATTTTTTCAGTATTTCCCTCCTTTTGTAATTCTACCCACAGTGATTCCACATCCTCAGAATCATCACACACTATGGCATCGTTCACACTGACTTTCATACCACTTCTAACATACAGACAGACTCCACCACTTTTTCTGTTCATTCTATCCTTGCGAAACAATGTAAACCCCTGCAGATTAACAGCCCAGTCATGCGAGGAGTCCAGCCATGTCTCAGTGACCCCAACTATATCCCCAGCCATGTCTCAGTGACCCCAACTATATCACCAGCCATGTCTGTGACCCCAACTATATCACCAGCCATGTCTCAGTGACCCCAACTATATCACCAGCCATGTCTCAGTGACCCCAACTATATCACCAGCCATGTCTCAGTGACCCCAACTATATCAATATGTTCCTCCAGTATCAAGGCCTCAAGCTCCCCCATTTTATTTGCTAGGCTTCTGGCATTTGTGAACATACACTTTACATTTCCATTAAGTTTTACACATATAGTCTCACTAATGGGATTTTCAGAGTTATTGGGGTTAATGTCATTTTTTGAGTTATAAGGGCTAATTGTACTATTTAAGTTATTGGGGCTAATGGGATTTTTTTGCGTTATTGCGTCTAAACTTTATTATATGAGAGATTATAGAAAACGGATGTCACTATGTCGGAGCAACAGGGGTATTGTTTGTAGCGGGTAGGGAAGTTTACCGAAGCACATCATTTTAAGTAGATGAGCCCTACCGACCACCGACAAGGGAAGGGAAGCCCACCTAGTTAAGTCCCCTTTTACCCTTAGCAAATATGGGTTTATAGTTTAAATTATATAAGTCGGACGCAGTACGGCCAATTTTAATACCCAGATATGTCAGTTGCGACGTCGGGACCTCAACTACTGGTATGGGTACCCTTGGTATCTGCCCTGTCCCCAAGAATATGAGCTGACATTTAGCGGGATTGATTTTGAAACACGAAAAGGTTCCGAAGTTCTGTAATAAAGCGAGGACGGTTTGGACGTGAGAACCCGGGGACTCAAGGAAAATCAACATGTCATCTGCAAAAGTGTATTGCATTTTATTGGGGGGGGGGGGGGTCTGGCTGTTTGTATCTCCTTTGAAGTCATGCACTCTGGTCTCATCATATAATCAAAGAGATAAGGGGTCAGGAAGAGAGGGAGGGATCAGAGGGGAGGGGGGGAATGGAGTCTCCCTCCCAAGAAAGCAGATGATATTTAAACAATGCTAGACTCAAAGTTGGGTGTTCATTGCTGTGCAACAAGCTGACAAGACCATCCTAAGAACAGCTGGATCTCACTCTCATGGACTGCTATATCATCATGCTGTTAGAACTTCATCTTTTGTTTCTGAACTTGTCTTGCTAAACTCTTTTATATATTTTTATACCTGCATGTCATTTGTTTCTGTATTTTTATATAGTTAGCACTGTGATACCTTTTATCAGATTAAATGTTTAATTAATTAGCTCTGGTCTTTGATCTCTAAATATATGAGCTCACCTTTCTGAAGGCAGCCCTGGTGGAAACACGTGTTATCTCAGGGTTAATTTGGCGACTTGCTGGGACTAGTAGTGGATACCCAGAGGTCTGGCGGCTTTAACCCTTGCACCATCGCACTCTCTCTAGCGTCTTGGCTGGACCGATAGGGTGTGATCGTGACAACTGGTGGCAGCGTCGGGATATATTTAGAGATTTTTAGTGCTTGCTGGATTTTACCTGTAAGGAAATCTTAGCACTAAAAAGAAATTGCATACATATTCTTGTGTGTAAATTCCAAAGACAGCTCAGTGCTGGTTTAAAAGACATACAAAAAGAGTGCAAGACAGTTCTGTCCTCCCCATCTCCTGTTTTACCTCCTCTGTCTCATCTCGGAAATATGGAGGCATATCGCAAGCAGTCCAAGCCTGCACTGGAGCTAATGTGCCAAGAAAAAGGACATCCCTACTGCAGGAAAGAACAAGGAACAACTTATTGCTGATCTTGTGGAGTATGATGCCCGTGCAGAAGAGCTGAGTGACATGAGGCAAAGTCCTACAGCTGGAACTGCCATCCAAGGACTGATATCTCCTGGGGAATACAACATTACTCCCCATCAGGACAGTACTCCACATGAGGCCGCGGACTCTTATATGCGGACTGCCTTACAACACCTTGGGAATGTGGATGCCAATATGAAACTCCAACTGCTTCTCCAGTACCAAACTGCAGAGAGAGAGGCCCAGGCACGAGCGGCAGAGAGAGCGAGAGAGGCCCAGGCACGAGCGGCAGAGAGAGCGAGAGAGGCCCAGGCACGAGCGGCAGAGAGAGAGACAGAGAGAGAAAGAGAGAGAGAGAGAGAGAAAGAGAGAGAGAGAGAGAGAGAGAAAGAGAGAGAGAGAGAGAGAAAGAGAGAGAGAGAGAGAGAGAGAAAGAGAGAGAGAGAGAGAGAAAGAGAGAGAGAGAGAAAGAGAGAGAGAGAGAGAAAGAGAGAGAGAGAGAAAGAGAGAGAGAGAGAGAAAGAGAGAGAGAGAGAGAGAGAGAGAGAGAGAGAGAGAGAAAGAGAGAGGCCCAGGCACAAGCTGCAGAAAGAGGAGGCCCAGGCACAAGCTGCAGAAAGAGGAGGCCCAGGCACAAGCTGCAGAAAGAGGAGGCCCAGGCACAAGCTGCAGAAAGAGGAGGCCCAGGCACAAGCTGCAGAAAGAGGAGGCCCAGGCACAAGCTGCAGAAAGAGGAGGCCCAGGCACAAGCTGCAGAAAGAGGAGGCCCAGGCACAAGCTGCAGAAAGAGGAGGCCCAGGCACAAGCTGCAGAAAGAGGAGGCCCAGGCACAAGCTGCAGAAAGAGGAGGCCCAGGCACAAGCTGCAGAAAGAGGAGGCCCAGGCGACAAGCTGCAGAAAGAGGAGGCCCAGGCACAAGCTGCAGAAAGAGGAGGCCCAGGCACAAGCTGCAGAAAGAGAGGCCCAGCGAAGGCATGAACTGGAGGTTCTGAGGCTGAGAGGGGATGCTTCATATCCGCACGGAGTGATGTGCAGGATCAAGGAGACCACAAAGCCCCGCTTGGAACATTTCCCCATGTTGGAGAAAGATGGTGATCTGGATGTGTTCCTGAGGGGATTTGAAAAGGTTTTGCCGGCAGTTCCATCTACCTAAGGAACAGTGGGGATGATATTTAACCCCACGGCTTTGAGGGAAAGCTCTGGATGTGTTTTGCTTCGCTTCCCTCTGAAAGTGAAAAGGACTACTGAGGCAATAAAATCTGCCCTGCTATAAAGTTTTAAATCTGACTCCAGAGGCTTATCGTAAAAGATTTAGGACTTTGCAACAAAGCGCCACAGAAAGCTGCACTGAACATGCAGGTCAGCTAAGGACTGCATTCAGGCAATGGACTGGGGGCCTATAAAAGTCACTACCTATGAGGCCCTGGAGGACTTGATGGTCCTGGATCAGTTTCTCCAAACACAGAGCTTTGAAGCCAGAGAGTGGATTTTGGACCGCAAGCCCAAGACAGCCATGGAAGCAGCAGAACTAGGAGATGACTTTGCCAACAACCGGGCGCCAGCAGCAAAGCGTGGATCTGCACAAGCTGGAGCAAGTACCTGGAGGGTAGCCACACAACCACAAAGCCAGCCGGAAAATTCTTGCCATCACTCCCAAAAGCAACAGGAGCCACATTGGGTCAGGGGGACACCCGCCGATTTTACAGATGCAACACACTGAGTGCCACTTGCCCAACAAAAAGAATTCTCCACTAGTAGCTGGAGGAAACACAGCTGTTCTTCTGGTGTCCGGAGCGGGGGGAGAAAAGAGCGGATAACCTGCAGAGTGTAACTGTGTGGGTGACCCGGGTCAGAGTGGGTTTGCGAGATCCTGGAGCCTCCTTTAACCTTGGTGCGGCCTGAAGTGGTGGATACAGAGGACATCATCCCTGGAAGAACCATGGCTTTAAAAAGGAATTGGAGGTGTGCGGCCTGCTGTGCCCATGGCCGGTGTGTACCTTGATTGGGTACAGGCAAGGGTTTGCTGGGAGTTGGGGGTCTCTGAGGACATCCCTGTTAATGTTCTGCTGGGGAATGATTTGGGTCGGATGCTCTGTCATTATGCTCCAGAGGACACTACCTGCACACCGGATGGGCTAGGAGAGAGCCTGTTCATTCTGAGGTACTGTGCGAGACTTTGGGAGACACTGCGAGATGTGGTAACTGGGAGGGAGTGCAGGGATTGATAATTGTTTACCTGTGACTGAACCAGTAAATGTTTTCCAAAAGTGGAATGAGGTGTATTGTAAAATGTGGTGATAATGCATTGCCAATGCCAAAACCTAGTGGAGATGGGCTAGGGGGAGGGGTTGGTGTGCCCCTGGTGACATGTAAGGGACGAGGGACCAGCAGTGAGTGATATGTCCCAATCCTGTGAGCCTAAGGAGGAGGAGGGAAGGAGTGATAGCCCTGTGTATGATGCCTGTATTGTTATGTCTGGAACTGAGGGAGAGGAAGGTGGAGATGCTAGTTCACCTGGGGGAAATGCGCTCCCTGATGCCCCAAGATGGGGGGAGGGAAATGAGCATTTCAGGGGAAGCTCTGCGCAGTGACCCTTCCCTTTAAGGGGCTGAGACAACGTGCTGAACATACAGGTGTTGACACAGATGGGCATCGGGTATATTGGTGTTGTGGTTCTAAAGGTGATAATCCTGTCTGCAGCTCCACTTATTGTGGACAATCCTGCATGCTACACACAATTGTGATTTTAGAATTAGAGTAAAACAAACATGCCCCTCCCCCGACCATGTGCTCTCTTTGTTGGAGTCAAAATGGCACCAACTATATGAAAACGGAAGCAGGAAGTTCAGGCTAAATTTATAGGTCCTAAATATGTTTGTAAAACACCCAGAAACACTGATTAAGTTTTGTACAACTATGAAAATAATTGTACAAGGTATTTTGGCAGAAATGTCTTGTACCGGCAGTGTATACCACCAAATTAACTATCACTCGGTAACCAGCAAAGTTAATAACATTTAATAAAAACATTAATTAGCTAAACCAAATAAGACATACATACAAGCATTAATACAATAGTACATACTCTATGTTTAGCAAACTAGCAGGAATCTACGCAAGTGATACGTGAATATTTAGTGTAGAAATGATACAACCAATATACTTATCCATCCCAGGCTAAGGAGCAGGATGCTCCTCTCTCAACGAAAGTCAAAAGCAAAAGAGGCCCAAAGGCTATGTGGTTTCCTGTGATATCCCCTAATGCCCCACCCCTTTGGCCTACTCTCCTCACATAACCTGGAAAAACAGGTTCTTTAGTCCCGCCCACTGTGGCTGTGGCTAAACCAAGCTAAAACCGTGGGGGCAGGGAGATGTATACTGCATGGAAACAATGGATGTAAAAACACATAATTTCAGTGTCCATAACATTCCACCTCTTGCTTTTACATCATAATTGACGAATGTTAGGTGATTCCCTAAATTCCATGTCTGCTAGTTTACCAAACATACAACATGTATATCTCCATAAAACAAAGAAATACAAAGTAATTATATTCCCCCAGTTTCCCCATCCACCCAAATAATCCGGTGTTTGGTGTTCCATGGAGTTTTGATCGCTGTCAGTCTACATTGATGATGGTTAATGCCGCCCTCATTGTTCACCATGTAGCTGCAGCAAGGATCTAGAGCTAGGAGATTGTTAGAGCTACAGCCCTTATTTGTAGATTCTCTTCAGACAGTTTCTTTAAAGCGTCCTCTGTGGTGTCCAAAAGCCTTTTCCAAAATGCTGGAGGGAATTCTTTGGTTCTGGGTTCTCCTGTCTCGCGATGTCATCCAAACCCAGTCTTGACGACTTGATCCTTGTCATCTTCCAACCACGGGATGCTGGGGAATAGGTAGCCTTCTTCACTCCATTAGAAGCGTTGGTCATCTGGTCATCTCGTTGTGTTGAGCTTGGATTCTTCTGATTGGAGGTCCATGGGTTGAGCGGGGTTACACTGCCACTAATCTGCTGAATGGAAAATAAACAGGTTTAGAGTCACTTTCCAACAATACAATTTTAGCATTTCCAGGCCCATCAGAGAATCTCTTCGGCCTGTGCTGATCAGTGAACCTTGGAACAACCCAACACCAGACACAGTTGAACTCCACTCTGCATATCCACACTCACTTTCCCAGCATTATTCCGACCATTGCTAAATAATATTTGAGTGTGAGTGTTACCTCAGTCCCTCTAGGCATATTGCCTTCTAGTGGAAGGACTAGCTATTGCTAAACCTCCCCCACCTCTTGAAAAAAATAAATCAAAGTGGTTAGTTAGTTTCTTCCTAATTAGTTTTCCCCACAAATTTGGGGAGGCTCCCGTAAATGTCAACCCTAAACTAACAAATGAATTGTCATTTTTACAAGTAAGCCTATGGTATGGCCCTAGTGGGCAGAAAGAAAGTTTAGTCAGTATCTTATGTACCTCCATTTTTCCCCAAAAGACAAAACAAATGAACACTATTTACATGCAAAAGGAAGGTGGCCCTTGTTCACTCTTTAGTCTCCCTTCCCCCGTTTGACCAACAGGCGGCATGGGATCCTCGACCTGTATATACGGTTTCTGTAAGAATATTGCTACCTGTGCACACAACTCCTTGAACACGTATTTTGTAATGTCATCTTTCATAGGATTAAACAGATGAGGTTTATATGGGAAGCTGAGAGATTTCTCTGGAAACTGTTGTTTGGAGGAAGAATGTAGATTTCCCTTCCCAGTCTGTTTGGATTTACCTGGTTCCCTCTGCTTCATGTTTCCAGTAGAATAACAACTTGTGGAGATATGGCCACTAAAACCACATGTAGTACATTTAGCTGAACAGTGTTTCGTTTTGTTACCATGTGCCTTACAATATCTAGCTATATGGCCTGAACCACCACATGCAAAACAAGACTTTACCCTTTTAGCCGTATTTACTATCTGGGTCTCATTTTTCATAGCTGATCTATACCGCTTCACTGCCATAGACACACTTCTAACAACTCTTAAACCTCTCCAATTTGCTTTGTATTTGCCCTTATTGTTATTCA
The DNA here is from genome assembly GCF_029499605.1 of Hyla sarda. NCBI lineage: Eukaryota > Metazoa > Chordata > Amphibia > Anura > Hylidae > Hyla > Hyla sarda. The sequence continues at coordinate 1,463,865 of NC_079190.1, forward strand.
ATTTCTGTTTATTACACAATTGAGAACCAACACTGGGAACTTCTACAATCTCACTCTCTAGCGCCCCCTTATTTGCACTTGAAACACAGACCTTTTCAGAGGGCAAATCTGCTGTGAAATGTGGCTGTGAATTGTGGGAAGAGGCCACACCAGACACCATTTTGGGGAACTCGCTTTTACCAATCTCATTCCTCAACTCCTGGATTTCAGCATAAGACTGAGACAATTTTTCATCAGTATCTATACATTGGCTCTCCCATTCCAGTAACTCTGATTCCATCATGCAAATCTGCTTATCTTTATCACGAATCATCTGTGTTTTTGTCTGCAACTCTTTCTCAAGTTCCTCATTTCTCTGCACCTCACATTTTAGGGCATGTAACAAAGTCCAGCCCACTTCAGCCGCAGCTCGGCTCTCATTTTTGGGATAAACCCCTAAATCAAGCTTCAGAGCCATACCTCCTATCTCATCCCCCATCTCTGGGTAAACCGGTGCACCATAGCGTACAAGCTCTTCTGCTACAACACTCCATTTTCCCATAGTGGTAGCCCAATGTGGTACAGCCCCAAATTTGGGCCTTCTATCCTGCCGCAATGCACAAAACTTCTTCCTAAGGAAACTCATTCTGAACAACAGCAGATGGCAGGACAATCACACGTGTTTGCAGTAAGCCTTATTGTACCACTAACACATACAGGCTACACTGGGGGTATCTCGCACAAGTGTGTATGCCCTCTCACTAGTGAAGCACTGAAAATATATATTGTAGAGTTACAGCACATACAACTAAGGGTACACTCACAATCTAACATCACATGTACAACAGGAGACTTTCAATATGCTTTACAGTCTGTGTCTAATAACTATCATGTATGCAATAAAACCATCCATTACCTAGAAAAGCAATGCTATTAATTACCAGTGACAAATCACTAAATAACTATCATGTATGCAATAAAAGTTACCCTTAAATAAGGAACACAAAGCAACAGTCTATGAGAATCCTGTATAACTAGTACAGTGCTACACGTGATAACCACATCTAAACAGATTAACCTATTGTATCATACAACAAAATCTGTAAGGGCTTCCTCCTGTCTAAGGCAATAATCCTTAGGTCACAGTTTAAGAATAAGTCTCTTGTAGACTAACTCAATTACACTGGGAACATATACTAATGTAATCAAAAAGATACACCAAATTAGAAAAGTAATTAAACTATTATTGTCAACTTGGTTATTAACTGCCAATACTCAATTTCCGGCAAAATCCTGCCGACTACGCCATTTGTTGTGGTTCTAAAGGTGATAATCCTGTCTGCAGCTCCACTTATTGTGGACAATCCTGCCTGCTACACCAATTGTGATTTTAGAATTAGAGTAAAACAAACATGCCCCTCCCCCGACCATGTGCTCTCTTTGTTGGAGTCAAAATGGCACCAACTATATGAAAACGGAAGCAGGAAGTTCAGGCTAAATTTATAGGTCCTAAATATGTTTGTAAAACACCCAGAAACACTGATTAAGTTTTGTACAACTATGAAATAATTGTACAAGGTATTTTGGCAGAAATGTCTTGTACCGGCAGTGTATACCACCAAATTAACTATCACTCGGTAACCAGCAAAGTTAATAACATTTAATAAAAACATTAATTAGCTAAACCAAATAAGACATACATACAAGCATTAATACAATAGTACATACTCTATGTTTAGCAAACTAGCAGGAATCTACGCAAGTGATACATGAATATTTAGTGTAGAAATGATACAATCAATATACTTATCCATCCCAGGCTAAGGAGCAGGATGCTCCTCTCTCAACGAAAGTCAAAAGCAAAAGAGGCCCAAAGGCCATGTGGTTTCCTGTGATATCCCCTAATGCCCCACCCCTTTGGCCTACTCTCCTCACATAACCTGGAAAAACAGGTTCTTTAGTCCCGCCCACTGTGGCTGTGGCTAAACCAAGCTAAAACCGTGGGGGCAGGGAGATGTATACTGCATGGAAACAATGGATGTAAAAACACATAATTTCAGTGTCCATAACAATTGGGAAAATGATATCTTGTACTGGGAGTCCCTTTCCAAAGGCATGCTAGGGGCCCAGGAGAGAGAAAGGCAGTTAGTGGTTCCTAGGCAGTACAGGAAAGAGCTGCTGACATTGGCCAATGAGACCCCCCTGGCAGGACATTTGGGAGTGGCCAAGACAAAGTCCAGGTTGGCAAACAATTTCTACTGGCCGGGTATGGGTACTGCTGTTGCCAATTATTGTAGATCTTGTCGTGTCTGCCAGAGGGTGGGTAAGTCTGGGGATGTAACTCGTGTTCCCCTAGTGCCCCTACCAGTCATATCTGTACCTTTTGAACGTGTGGCAGTGGATATTGTTGGGCATCTAGCTATACCCAGCAGCACAGGGAAACAATTTATTCTCACTGTGGTGGATTATGCAACTAGGTACCCTGAAGCTGTTGCCTTATCCTCTGTCCAGGCAGATAAGGTGGCAGATGCTCTGATCAGTATATTCTGCAGGGTGGGGTTCCCCAAAGAAATGCTCATTGATCAGGGCACCCAGTTCAGGTCCAATCTCATGCAAAGTCTCTGTAAAAAGGTGAATGTACAGCACTTGGTAGCAAGCCCATACCACCCCCAAACAAATGGTCTCTGCGAGAGGTTCAATTGGACCTTGAAACAAATGCTAAAAACATTTGTAGAATCGGAGGGCAGAGACTGGGGAAATTATTTACCCCATCTGTTATTTGCTTACAGGGAGGTACCCCAAGAGTCTACAGGTTTCTCGCCCTTTGAGTTATTGTATGGTCACAAAGTGCGGGGACCCCTGGATTTAGTTAGGGAAGAATGGGAAGGGGGGCTACCTGACCCTGAGACTTCTGTGGTGGAGTATGTTCTGAGATTCAGGGAAAGGATGCAGACACTGACCGGGCTGATACATGACAACCTCACAGCAGCACAGTCCAGGCAGAAGTACTGGTACGATCACAATGCAAGGGACCGGGTCCATGAAGTGGGACAGAAGGGAATGGTTCTGAACCCCATCAAGCAGAATAAGTTGCAGGCGGCCTGGGAGGGTCCCTTTACCATTTTACGTTGCCTAGAACCCACCACGTATGTAGTTGCCCTTGATGAGAAAGGTCAGAGGCAGAGACAGTACCACATTAATATGGCATACTATGACCCTGAGGAGGTGGTACTCAGTGTATGCAGTGCACCAGAGGAAGGGCTGAGTAGTGATCCCCTACTGGACCTAGTGGAGGAAGCGAAGAGCCAGGGATCCCTTCAGGTTGTGGAGATCAATCCACAGCTCTCAGATGAAAGGAGGAGGCAGCTTAATCAGGTACTAGGCCCCTTCAGTGCCACCTTTACTGGGAGGCCTGGGCGAACTACTCTAGCTACCCACCATGTTGATACGGGGGCCCAGCCACCACTAAGACAGGTAGCCTACCAGGTATCTCCAGAGGTAAAAGCCCATATACAGAAGGAGATCGAGGACATGTTAGAGCTAGGGGTAATTAAGAAGTCAAAAAGCCCCTGGGCCTCCCCAGTAGTGCTGGTGCCCAAAAAAGACAAATCCACTAGGTTCTCTGTGGATTACCAAAGGTTAAATGCTGTGACTACCTTTGATGCTTACCCTATGCCCAGAATAGATGAACTACTTGATCAGCTAGCAGGTTCCCAATATGTGACTATCATGGATTTAAGCCGAGGGTACTGGCAGATCCCTATGACCCCAGAGGCCCAGGAGCGGTCAGCCTTTATCACTCCCTTTGGGTTGTTTGAGTGCTGTGTCATGCCCTTTGGGATGAAAAATGCCCCGGCCACTTTCCAACGACTGGTTGATCAGCTGCTTGAGGGCCACAGGGAATACGCCGTGGCATACTTAGATGATATTGCCATATTCAGTAACACCTGGGAGGTGCACCTGAGTCACCTGGGCAAGGTGGTAAAGCAAATAGCTGAGGCAGGGCTTACCATAAAACCCGAAAAGTGTCAAGTTGGCATGACAGAAGTGCAGTATCGGGGCATAGAGTAGGAGGAGGGTCCCTATGCCCTGAGCCCAGTAAGGTGGAGTCTATTATGGCCTGGCCAATTCCTAAGACCAAAAAACAGGTAATGTCCTTTTTGGGGACCACAGGGTATTGTCGTAGATTTGTCCCAGATTATAGTAAGATAGCAAAACCTCTCACAGACTTGACAAAAAAGAAGGTGTCCAAGCAAATTATCTGGACTGAGGATTGTGATAAGTCCTTCATTGCCCTCAAGACTGCATTGTCCAACTCTCCGGTCCTCCAGGCCCCAGATTTCAGTAGGAGGTATGTGGTACAAACAGATGCTTCCAATTTTGGTCTGGGGGCTGTTCTTAGCCAAGTAAACTCCAATGGAGAAGAACACCCCATACTCTACCTGAGTAGGAAGCTATTGCCTAGAGAAGTGACCTATGCGGTCATAGAGAAGGAATGTCTAGCTGTGGTCTGGGCGTTGCAAAAATTACAGCCATACCTGTACGGCAGGGATTTTACTGTCATAACTGATCACAACCCTCTACATTAGTTCGACAGTGTGTCAGGTAACAATGGCAAACTGCTTCGCTGGAGTCTTATCCTCCAACAATATAATTTCACTGTCCAACCCAGGAAAGGAAGCCTGCATCAAAATGCAGATGGATTATCGCGTCAGGGAGAAATAGACGGTTAATGGAGACAGATCTATCAGCCTGGACAGGCAAGATCTGTCTCCATCTTAAGGGGGAGGTGTCAGGCCCAAGGCCTGATTATGGAAACATACATGTGTTTTATAAGACATGGGTGAGGGGTCATTCAGATGGTGTATCCTTTTTTGTGTATTGCATTTTATTGGGGGGGTCTGGCTGTTTGTTTGTATCTCCTTTGAAGTCATGCACTCTGGTCTCATCATATAATCAAAGAGATAAGGGATCAGGAAGAGAGAAGACCCCCTGGTGGGATCAGAGGGGAGGGGGGAATGGAGTCTCCCTCCCAAGAAAGCAGATATATTTAAACAATGCTAGACTCAAAGTTGGGTGTTCATTGCTGTGCAACAAGCTGACAAGACCATCCTGAGAACAGCTGGATCTCACTCTCATGGACTGCTATATCACCATGCTGTGAGAACTTCATCTTTTGTTTTCTGAACTTGTCTTGCTAAACTCTTATATATTTTTATACCTGTATGTCATTTGTTTCTGTATTTTTATATAGTCAGCACTGTGATACCTTTTATCAGATTAAATGTTTAATTAATCAGCTCTGGTCTTTGATCTCTAAATATAGGAGCTCACCTTTCTGAAGGCAGTTCTGGTGTAAACACGTTTATCTAAGGGTTAATTTGGTGACTTGCTGGGACTAGTAGTGGATACCCAGAGGTCTGGTGGCTGTAACCCTTGCACCATCACACTCTCTCTAATGTCTTGGCTGGACCGATAGGGTGTGATTGTGACATTCATGTCCAACTTTAACAAAAAATTGTCAAACACCTGTGGGGTGGTAAGACTGTATCCCTTGCTACGTTCCGTGAGGGGTGTGGTTTTTAAAACGGGGTCACATGTGGGTGTTTTTTTTTTCCCCGTTTATGTCAGAACATATGTAACGATCAGCCACCCCTGTGCAAATCACCAGTTTAGGCCTCAAATGTACATGGAGCTCTCACTCCTGAGCCTTGTTGTGCGCCCGCAGAGCATTTTATGTCCACATATGGGGTATTTCTGTACTCAAGAGAAATTGTGTTACAAATTTTTATTTTTTCCTTTTACCTCTTATGAAAATGAAAAGTATGGAGCAATACCAGCATGGCGAAAGAAGGTTTCTGCACCAGCACAGATGGGAGTTCTTTACTTTAAGAGCAGAGAGACTGTGGAATTCTCTCCCGGAGGAGGTGGTCATGGAGAATATAAAAGGGGTCTGGATGTATTTTTGGAGAATAATAACATTACAGGTTATGTATATTAGAATTATAGGGACAGAACGTTGATCCAGGGATTTATTCTGATGCCATATTTGGAGTCGGGAAGGAATTTTTACCTCTAGTGTGAGGGTTTTTTGCTTCCTCTGGATCAGTAGGGACTCATTAGGGATATAGGTTGAACTTGATGGGCTCTGGTCTTTTTTCAACCTTAGGAACTATGTTACTATATTTTGGAAACAGTGCCGTACAAGACATTTTAATTTTTATGGGGCGGTCGTTTGTGTACACTGGTTCGGAAACACATTTAGGTAACAGACAACCGCAGTGTTTCTGCCCCAGTGTACCTCCAGCTGTTGCAAAACTACAACTCCCAGCATGCACGGTCTGTCAGCAGATGCTGCGAGTTGTATACAAGAGCCGACGGGGAGCGCAGTGGAGCCGCATGTACAGTTAATAAATACGGATCCCAGCGGATCTCTGGAGAATAACCTGCTGCGATCTGCACCTCTACTATAACTTCCATTATGGGCAGTCTGTCCATGATGGGAGTAGTAGTCCTAACTTTCCCAAGAGTCCAGGGGGGGGGGGGGTGCAAGTGCCGCCCCCTCAGCGCTGTGGTACAACTACTGGGAGTAGTTGTAGTTTAGCACTGTTGATGGACGGCTCCTGCATCCTCCGGCTGTCTCGGTAGAACACTTTCCTACGTGTCCTTTTTGATGGTGTATTTTTGCAGTAAAAATAAAAAAACGTATTTGGGCAAAAAAAAATAAAAAATGCATCAAAACAAAGAAAAACGCACATGATAAATTAGTATTCACTGCAAAATGCATTCCACAATGCACAAACAAAAATAAAATCGAGTACTTGCTTTTGGCTCTAACAAAGAAGACGCAAAATAACTCACTGCACAAAAATGTATTTTATATATAGAAAAGAAGAATCTTCTACCATTAATAATAAAATCCCCCCTTAGAGCGGTTTGTGGTGGGGGGCAGAAGACCTTTAATAGCGGGGGAGGTTTTCTCTTGGGGGGTGAATGGTTAAGGCCGTTTGTGGCCGGTAAGTGACGTCCATTAGGAAGATAGCGGGAGAAGAACGTGCGCATGTGACATCTTTATCTCCCGCTATCTTCTGGGGGAATAACGGATGATAGAGAAATCACATTCAGGTGAACGGGATCCTCGTTGCCCGTTATGACGACTCCCGTTAGGATCCGTTACAATAACGGGCGTTAAGGGCAAAGGTCAAAGTGAAAAAAAAAAAAGGAGCTATTAATGTTTGTAACAAAGCCACATAGTGTGAATGGAGCCTAAGTAATACTCTGCAGGGGCCTATAGAGCGGTGTACGGTGAAGTAATACTCTGCAGGGGCCTATAGAGCGGTGTACGGTGAAGTAATACTCTGCAGGGGCCTATAGAGCGGTGTACGGTGAAGTAATACTCTGCAGGGGCCTATAGAGCGGTGTACGGTGAAGTAATACTCTGCAGGGGCCTATAGAGCGGTGTACGGTGAAGTAATACTCTGCAGGGGCCTATAGAGCGGTGTACGGTGACGTAATACTCTGCAGGGGCCTATAGAGCGGTGTACGGTGACGTAATACTCTGCAGGGGCCTATAGAGCGGTGTACGGTGAAGTAATACTCTGCAGGGGCCTATAGAGCGGTGTACGGTGAAGTAATACTCTGCAGGGGCCTATAGAGCGGTGTACGGTGAAGTAATACTCTGCAGGGGCCTATAGAGCGGTGTACGGTGAAGTAATACTCTGCAGGGGCCTATAGAGCGGTGTACGGTGAAGTAATACTCTGCAGGGGCCTATAGAGCGGTGTACGGTGAAGTAATACTCTGCAGGGGCCTATAGAGCGGTGTACGGTGAAGTAATACTCTGCAGGGGCCTATAGAGCGGTGTACGGTGAAGTAATACTCTGCAGGGGCCTATAGAGCGGTGTACGGTGAAGTAATACTCTGCAGGGGCCTATAGAGCGGTGTACGGTGAAGTAATACTCTGCAGGGGCCTATAGAGCGGTGTACGGTGAAGTAATACTCTGCAGGGGCCTATAGAGCGGTGTACGGTGAAGTAATACTCTGCAGGGGCCTATAGAGCGGTGTACGGTGAAGTAATACTCTGCAGGGGCCTATAGAGCGGTGTACGGTGAAGTAATACTCTGCAGGGGCCTATAGAGCGGTGTACGGTGAAGTAATACTCTGCAGGGGCCTATAGAGCGGTGTACGGTGAAGTAATACTCTGCAGGGGCCTATAGAGCGGTGTACGGTGAAGTAATACTCTGCAGGGGCCTATAGAGCGGTGTACGGTGAAGTAATACTCTGCAGGGGCCTATAGAGCGGTGTACGGTGAAGTAATACTCTGCAGGGGCCTATAGAGCGGTGTACGGTGAAGTAATACTCTGCAGGGGCCTATAGAGCGGTGTACGGTGAAGTAATACTCTGCAGGGGCCTATAGAGCGGTGTACGGTGAAGTAATACTCTGCAGGGGCCTATAGAGCGGTGTACGGTGAAGTAATACTCTGCAGGGGCCTATAGAGCGGTGTACGGTGAAGTAATACTCTGCAGGGGCCTATAGAGCGGTGTACGGTGAAGTAATACTCTGCAGGGGCCTATAGAGCGGTGTACGGTGAAGTAATACTCTGCAGGGGCCTATAGAGCGGTGTACGGTGAAGTAATACTCTGCAGGGGCCTATAGAGCGGTGTACGGTGAAGTAATACTCTGCAGGGGCCTATAGAGCGGTGTACGGTGAAGTAATACTCTGCAGGGGCCTATAGAGCGGTGTACGGTGAAGTAATACTCTGCAGGGGCCTATAGAGCGGTGTACGGTGAAGTAATACTCTGCAGGGGCCTATAGAGCGGTGTACGGTGAAGTAATACTCTGCAGGGGCCTATAGAGCGGTGTACGGTGAAGTAATACTCTGCAGGGGCCTATAGAGCGGTGTACGGTGAAGTAATACTCTGCAGGGGCCTATAGAGCGGTGTACGGTGAAGTAATACTCTGCAGGGGCCTATAGAGCGGTGTACGGTGAAGTAATACTCTGCAGGAGCCTATAGAGCGGTGTACGGTGAAGTAATACTCTGCAGGGGCCTATAGAGCGGTGTACGGTGAAGTAATACTCTGCAGGGGCCTATAGAGCGGTGTACGGTGAAGTAATACTCTGCAGGGGCCTATAGAGCGGTGTACGGTGAAGTAATACTCTGCAGGGGCCTATAGAGCGGTGTACGGTGAAGTAATACTCTGCAGGGGCCTATAGAGCGGTGTACGGTGAAGTAATACTCTGCAGGGGCCTATAGAGCGGTGTACGGTGAAGTAATACTCTGCAGGGGCCTATAGAGCGGTGTACGGTGAAGTAATACTCTGCAGGGGTCTATAGAGCGGTGTACGGTGAAGTAATACTCTGCAGGGGCCTATAGAGCGGTGTACGGTGAAGTAATACTCTGCAGGGGCCTATAGAGCGGTGTACGGTGAAGTAATACTCTGCAGGGGCCTATAGAGCGGTGTACGGTGGAGTAATACTCTGCAGGGGCCTATAGAGCGGTGTACGGTGGAGTAATACTCTGCAGGGGCCTATAGAGCGGTGTACGGTGAAGTAATACTCTGCAGGGGCCTATAGAGCGGTGTACGGTGAAGTAATACTCTGCAGGGCCTATAGAGCGGTGTACGGTGAAGTAATACTCTGCAGGGGCCTATAGAGCGGTGTACGGTGAAGTAATACTCTGCAGGGGCCTATAGAGCGGTGTACGGTGAAGTAATACTCTGCAGGGGCCTATAGAGCGGTGTACGGTGAAGTAATACTCTGCAGGGGCCTATAGGAGCGGTGTACGGTGAAGTAATACTCTGCAGGGCCTATAGAGCGGTGTACGGTGAAGTAATACTCTGCAGGGGCCTATAGAGCGGTGTATGTGAAGTAATACTCTGCAGGGGCCTATAGAGCGGTGTACGGTGAAGTAATACTCTGCAGGGGCCTATAGAGCGGTGTACGGTGAAGTAATACTCTGCAGGGGCCTATAGAGCAGTGTACGGTCAAGTAATACTCTGCAGGGGCCTATAGAGCGGTGTACGGTCAAGTAATACTCTGCAGGGCCTATAGAGCGGTGTACGGTGAAGTAATACTCTGCAGGGGTCTATAGAGCGGTGTACGGTGAAGTAATACTCTGCAGGGGTCTATAGAGCGGTGTATGGTGAAGTAATACTCTGCAGGGGCCTATAGAGCGGTGTACGGTGAAGTAATACTCTGCAGGGGCCTATAGAGCGGTGTACGGTGAAGTAATACTCTGCAGGGGTCTATAGAGCGGTGTACGGTGAAGTAATACTCTGCAGGGGTCTATAGAGCGGTGTATGGTGAAGTAATACTCTGCAGGGGCCTATAGAGCGGTGTACGGTGAAGTAATACTCTGCAGGGGCCTATAGAGCGGTGTACGGTGAAGTAATACTCTGCAGGGGCCTATAGAGCGGTGTACGGTGAAGTAATACTCTGCAGGGGCCTATAGAGCGGTGTACGGTGAAGTAATACTCTGCAGGGGCCTATAGAGCGGTGTACGGTGAAGTAATACTCTGCAGGGGCCTATAGAGCGGTGTATGGTGAAGTAATACTCTGCAGGGCCTATAGAGCGGTGTACGGTGAAGTAATACTCTGCAGGGCCTATAGAGCGGTGTACGGTGAAGTAATACTCTGCAGGGGCCTATAGAGCGGTGTACGGTGAAGTAATACTCTGCAGGGGCCTATAGAGCGGTGTACGGTGAAGTAATACTCTGCAGGGGCCTATAGAGCGGTGTACGGTGAAGTAATACTCTGCAGGGGCCTATAGAGCGGTGTACGGTGAAGTAATACTCTGCAGGGGCCTATAGAGCGGTCTGGAGTCTGCACGAAGCACAGATCATATCCCAGAGGCCTCTGAGTGGCTTGTTGTAATGCTCTGCAGGGGGGGGGGGGGGGGGGGGGGGTTTGCTGTAATGCTCTGCAGAGGTTCTCCTGGTTGGTGTCTGCAAGAAGCATTACATCCCCCCCCCCCCCCCCCCCCCCAGATCATTACAGCATTATTACTCGGCCCCCTGCAGAGCATTACTCGGGGCCCCCTGCAGAGCATTACTCGGGCCCCCTGCAGAGCATTACTCGGGGCCCCCTGCAGAGCATTACTCGGGCCCCCTGCAGAGCATTACTCGGGCCCCCTGCAGAGCATTACTCGGGCCCCCTGCAGAGCATTACTTGTCCATACACCAGGTACACCTCACCCGACACTTAAGGTTTTGCCTCCTCCTCATATTCCCGCCAAACCTATTGTTTCCTGCAGACTCCAGACTGGCCCCGCCTACTCGAGTCTAGTCACATGGCCGGTCACGTGGTCATGACATCATCAGAGGTCCTTTAGCTGGCGAGGAAATAGCGTCTATCGCTTCCGTATCCGGAGAGGTCGGTGGTGAGGAGAGAAGTATATCATTGTTATATTATGTCGTGATATATATGATGTGTATATACTGTTATTATCTCTTCTGTATATATATATATATACCGGTATACAGTGCTGTAAGTGGGTCAAAAGAGGCGCCGGTACCCCCCCCCGGTACTCCTGTCCCGCCCTAAACCCCTATATATAGACCTTGTACTGTGAGGTGACCTGTATATATATATATATATATATATATATATATATATATATATATATATATATATATATGTAGACATTGTACTGTGAGGTGACCTGTATATATAGACCTTGTACTGTGAGGTGACCTGTGTATATATATATATATATATATATATATATATATATATATATATATATATATATATATATATTAGACATTGTACTGTGAGGTGACCTGTGTATATATATATGTAGACATTGTACTGTGAGGTGACCTGTATATATAGACATTGTACTGTGAGGTGACCTGTATATATATATATATATATATATATATATATATATATATATATATATATATATATATATTAGACATTGTACTGTGAGGTGACCTGTGTATATATATATATATGTAGACATTGTACTGTGAGGACCTGTATATATAGACATTGTACTGTGAGGTGACCTGTATATATATATATTAGACATTGTACTGTGAGGTGACCTGTGTATAAATATATATATATGTAGACATTGTACTGTGAGGTGACCTGTGTATAAATATATATATATGTAGACATTGTACTGTGAGGTGACCTGTGTATAAATATATATATATTAGACATTGTACTGTGAGGTGACCTGTATATATATATATATATATATATATATATATATATATTAGACATTGTACTGTGAGGTGACCTGTATATATATATATATTAGACATTGTACTGTGAGGTGACCTGTATATATATATATATATATATATATTAGACATTGTACTGTGAGGTGACCTGTGTATATATATATATATATATATATATATTAGACATTGTACTGTGAGGTGACCTGTATATATATATATATTAGACATTGTACTGTGAGGTGACCTGTATATATATATATATATATATATATATATATATATATATATATATTAGACATTGTACTGTGAGGTGACCTGTATATATATATATATATATATATATATATATTAGACATTGTACTGTGAGGTGACCTGTATATATATATATATATATATATATATATATATATATATATATATATTAGACATTGTACTGTGAGGTGACCTGTATATATATATATATATATATATATATATATATATATATATATATTAGACATTGTACTGTGAGGTGACCTGTATATATATATATATATAAAAATGTGAAAAATTCAAGGGAACCGTTTTAAAAAACTCAATTTTATTATAGTTTCTGGATAAAAAGTCCTTCACCCTTTTAGTGATGTGAAAAGTCAATATTGTTGACACCAGCTTATTATTATTCTTATGCGATCAGTCCATCAGTTTTTAGGAGCATCTAGGACCGTCGGGTCACACGGAGCCTCTTCTGTTGTGTTTTTGTTTGAGGTGAGTTCAGAGGTCACTGTCAGACTGATTAGTGTGTTAGTGTATGTATCACAGTGCGTAGTAATCACATGTATTAGGACGTTGTGCCGGTTACTGATAGTAGAGATACAGGGGTGTGTGATCCCAACATCCACCAATGTATATTCAAGACAGATCATATAGATTGCACAGTCCACTCTATTATTGCACATACAGTCCCATGGTGATTGCACAATATTGTATACACTGATCAGTATGTTCTAGCACACAATGGTTTGCACTTAGCTGTGATAGCGTAGCTATAAGGTGATAGTCCGTATTCGTGAGGACAGTTCACATAGTAGAGAATGCCGATCCTACGCGTTTCCTCTTATCCGATTCTTCAGGGATTATTTGGCAGATCTTTTGATGGTCTGTGCAGCTCTGATGCCGGCTGTACAATGATACTAGTACGCGGTGAGTTTTATATATAATTGACTCCTCCCCTTTGTCCTTCATGTGACCTGAGACACCCAATCAAGGGCCAAAACGTCAACGATGTTTCCGAGGCTCTAATCTGGATTGGGCGATTACTCTCAGGTGGGTCCAGGTTGGATGTCTTCCTTACATTACTCAGGTAAGCTGTCCAAGCCTCGTTCTGAGCTCCGTGTCCATGTTGATTTCTTTTGGGCTTGCGTTCCAACTAGAAGTTGAATTGTGCATCATTATTAACTCTCATCATTCCGGTAGTTTATCTGCTTTCTCCAATGGTTGATGTTTTTGTTGTTATAATGCACTCGTTATATTACATGGAGAGTGAACATAAGTTTGCAAACAGTTTTGTTGATTTAATTTGCTACATGTAATTAGCTTGATATCATGATTATTTTTTTTCATTTTTTTTCATTTTTTTTATGTTTTGTCTTTAAGATATAGGGATCTTCATTGCATAACTATAATTCCTATTGATCTATGAAGCACGCATAGGAAATAAAATCATTCATGCCTGTGGGCTTCATAGATTCCAGTGTATAAGTCCAGAAGGCTTCTCTCTGGAGGAGGCGCTTATCCCAATCTCCTCCTCTCTTAGGTGGGGGTATGACATCCATGATCTGTGCTTGGAGATCTTTCACGTCACTACTGTGGTATTTGGAAAAGTGGATAGCCACTGGTGTGTCCCTCCTGTTTACGATGTCCCCCACATGCTCTTCTTGTAAACGCTTTTTAAACGGTCATTTGGACATCGACCAAAAGTTTGTGGCAACATTAAATCATAATGATTTGGGACTTAGATTTACCAGCACAATCAGTCCCAGCATGTTAGAATTTCTTGATCTCAAAATTTGGATAGGTGAGGAAAGAAATGTACATACCACAGTGCATAGAAAAGGCACTGCTACAAACTCCCTGCTTCGGTGGGAGAGCTGTCATCCGCGCCCACTGAAGCAGGGAGTCCCCACAGGTCAATACCTCCGTATATGGAGAAATTGCTCCTCTATGGAGGAATTTCAAATCAAAGCAGGGGAACTGAGGACCAGGTTGAGAAGCAGAGGCTATCCTAACAAAGTACTTAAACGAGCATATCATAGAGCCTTGATGACACCAAGGTCACATCTTCTCACCACAAAGAATGAAGTCCAAAATAAGTGTATCCAGAATAGTAGGCACTTTTGATAGCAAATCAGTGGAGGTCCGCAACATCCTTGACAAACACTGGGGTATTTTACGCATGGATGTCACATTACAGGAAATTGTCCCATCCATACCACAAATTACATACAAACGAGGTGACAATATTCGTGACCTGAGACAAACTGTGTCTCAGGTCACATGAAGGACAAAGGGGAGGAGTCAATTATATATAAAACTCACCGCGTACTAGTATCATTGTACAGCCGGCATCAGAGCTGCACAGACCATCAAAAGATCTGCCAAATAATCCCTGAAGAATCGGATAAGAGGAAACGCGTAGGATCGGCATTCTCTACTATGTGAACTGTCCTCACGAATACGGACTATCACCTTATAGCTACGCTATCACAGCTAAGTGCAAACCATTGTGTGCTAGAACATACTGATCAGTGTATACAATATTGTGCAATCACCATGGGACTGTATGTGCAATAATAGAGTGGACTGTGCAATCTATATGATCTGTCTTGAATATACATTGGTGGATGTTGGGATCACACACCCCTGTATCTCTACTATCAGTAACCGGCACAACGTCCTAATACATGTGATTACTACGCACTGTGATACATACACTAACACACTAATCAGTCTGACAGTGACCTCTGAACTCACCTCAAACAAAAACACAACAGAAGAGGCTCCGTGTGACCCGACGGTCCTAGATGCTCCTAAAAATTGATGGACTGATCGCATAAGAATAATAATAAGCTGGTGTCAACAATATTGACTTTTCACATCACTAAAAGGGTGAAGGACTTTTTATCCAGAAACTAATAAAATTGAGTTTTTTAAAGGTTCCCTTGAATTTTTCAAATTTTTTTTCTACTTATTTTGGGAGACCTCAACCTGACGTTTACATACATATATCTGACAGCATAGTATATATACATATGTATGTGTATATATAATATATAGACATTATACTGTGAGGTGACCTGTGTGTGTGTGTATATGTATATGTGTGTATATATATATATATACCGTATTTATCGGGGTATACCACGCACCGGCCTATAACACGCACCCTCATTTTACCAAGGATATTTGGGTAAAAAAAAGTTTTTTTACCCAAATATCCATGGTAAAATGAGGGTGCGTGTGTGCGCGTGTATACCCCGATATACCCCCAGGAAAGGCAGGGGGAGAGAGGCCGTCGCTGCCCGCTTCTCTCCCCCTGCCTTTCCTGGGGTCTAGAGCCCTGCTGCCGGCCCTTCTCTCCCCCTAGCTATCGGCGCCGCTGCCTGTTCCATCCCCGGTGGCATAATTACCTGGGTCGGGTCCGCGCTGCTGCAGGCCTCCGGCGTGCGTCCCCGGTGTCGTTGCTATGCGCTGCACGGCGCGGCGCATGACGTCAGTGTGCCGCGCCGTGCATAGCAACGACGCAGGGGATGCACGCCGGAGGCCTGCAGTAGCTTGGATCCGACCCAGGTAATTATGCCACCGGGGATGGGGGGAGGCAACGGGGCAGCGGCGCCGGCAATGGGTGCCGCTGCCCCTTCTCTCCCCCTGGCTGTCGGCGCCGCTTCTCTCCCCCTGGCTATCGGTGCCGGCAATGGGGGCGCCGGTACCGATAGTCAGGGGGACAGAACGGGCAGCGGCGCCGATAGCTAGGGGGAGAGAAGGGCCGGCAGCAGCGCTCTAGACCCCAGGAAAGGCAGGGGGAGAAAAGCGGGCAGCGACGGCGTATAACACGCACATAGACTTTAGGCTAAAAATTTTAGCCTAAAAAGTGCGTGTTATACGCCGATAAATACGGTGTGTGTGTGTGTATATATATATATATATATATATATATATATATATATATATATATATAAATGACAGACATTGTACTGTGAGGTGACCTGTGTGTGTGTGTATGTATATATATATATATAATTAGGGATCGACCGATATTGGTTTTTTAGGGCCGATACCGATAATCTGTGCAGGTTAGGGCCGATAACTTATACCGGATTATCGGTATAAGTTATCGGCTAATTAACCCCCTGAGACACCCTCAGATCATTGATTTAAAGTGGGCGCTTTAAATCAATGATCTGCAGTGGCTTTTGCGGGGCCATACCGCCACCCGCTTCTCTCCCCCTACCTGTCAGGGTGGTCCGGGCCATCCTTCCTTCCTGTAGTGTCCGGGGGCGTTCCGGGTCAACCGGTCCGGGCTGTCCTTCTTCTCCGGGGGTCCTCTTCTCCACTCCCGGCAGGCTCCGGCCTAGTACGCTGCATAGACGCCGCTGCGCAGTGACACCCGTGCACAGCGACGCACCTGACGTCACGGCGCAGCGGCGTCTATGCAGTGTACTAGGCCGGAGCCAGCCCGGAGTGGAGAAGATGACCGCCGGAGAAGGACAGCCCGGACGGGTTCGCTCTTCACCCGGAACGCCCCCGGACACTACAGGAAGGATGGATGGCCCGGACCACCCCCATTACGGGTAAGTTTAATTTTTTTATTGACTTGGAGGGTGGGGGAGGGGCCCGACCGGTATAGCGGTATGGGCAAAAATCCATACCAGTATACCGCCCAGCATCACGGTGGGGGGTGCGACGCGGTGCGGGGGGCATTATCGGCTTATCGGCAAGGTAATTGCCGATACCGATAATGCCCAAAATCGTGATTATCGGCCATACCGATAATCGGTCGATCCCTAATATATAGACATTGTACTGTGAGGTGACCTGTATGTATGTGTGTGTGTGTGTTTATATATAGACATTGTACTGTGAGGTGACCTGTATGTGTATATATACCGTATTTATCGGCGTATAACATGCACTTTTTAGGCTAAAATTTTTAGCCTAAAGTCTGTGCGCGTGTTATACCCCGATATACCCCCAGGAAAGGCAGGGGGAGAGAGGCCGTCGCTGCCCGCTTCTCTCCCCCTGCCTTTCCTGGGGTCTAGAGCGCTGCTGTCGGCCCTTCTCACCCCCTGGTTATTGGCGCCGCTGCCCGTTCTGTCCCCCTGACTATCGGTGGCGGCGCCGATAGCCAGGGGGAGAGAAGCGGCGCCGACAGCCAGGGGGAGAGAAGGGGCAGCGGCACCCATTGCCGGCGCCGCTGCCCCGTTGCCTCCCCCCATCCCCGGTGGCATAATTACCTGAGTCCGGTCCGCGCTGCTCCAGGCCTCCGTCGTGCGTCCCCGGCGTCATTGCTATGCGCTGAACGGCGCGGCGCATGACGTCAGAGCGCCGCGCCGTGCATAGCAACGACGCACGGCGGAGGCCTGGAGCAGCGCGGACCAGACTCAGGTAATTATGCCACCGGGGGATGGGGGGGGGGCAGCGGCGCCGGCAATGGGTGCCGCTGCCCCTTCTCTCCCCCTGGCTTTCGGCGCCGCTTCTCTCCCCTGGCTATCCAGGGGGTGAAAAGGGCCGACAGTAGGGCTCTAGACCCCAGGAAAGGCAGGGGGAGAGAAGCGGGCAGCGACGGCCTCTCTCCCCTGCCTTTCCTGGGGATGTATCGGGGTATACACGCACACACACGCACCCTCATTTTTTCATGGATATTTGGGTAAAAAAAACTTTTTTTACCCAAATATCCTTGGTAAAATGAGGGTGCGTGTTATAGGCCGGTGCGTGGTATACCCCGATAAATACGGTATATATATAGACATTGTACTGTGAGGTGACCTGATGTGTGTGTGTGTGTGTGTGTATATATATATATATATATATATATATATATATATATATATATATATATATATATATATATATATATTGACTTTTAACACTGATTTGTATTAATTGTAATTGGCTACCATATATATATACCTTGTGTTCAGTCACTCTGTATGCTTGATAAAGGCTGCACCGGCAGCTGAAACGTTGCATCTGTATTTATAATGGATTAAAGCTACCACCATTTTTGCACTTATTTTGTGTGCTGCAGCCGCTTTTTGCCTTCTATCTATCTATATATATTTTGTACTGTGGGGGTGACCTCTATTGTATCTCTGTAGTCTCCTGGGAGTTGTAGTTCGTACACCAGTGTTTTCCAAACAGGGTGCCTACAGATGTTGCAAAACTACTACTCCCTGCATTCCCTGGTTGGGAAACACAGGCATACACACACATAGCAGGGACTACAACTCCCAGCATGTCATTCAGTAGTCGCCCCCCTCACACATAGAAATCATCCCCAGTATATTTATTCCCCTGCAGTCTATACATCCCCAGCCCGTGTAGTGCAGTATGTCCCCCCTTATCCCCAGCCTGTGTAGTGCAGTATGTCCCCCCTTATCCCCAGCCCGTGTAGTGCAGTATGTCCCCCCCTTTATCCCCAGCCCGTGTAGTGCAGTATGTCCCCCCCCCTTATCCCCCAGCCCGTGTAGTGCAGTATGTCCCCCCCTTATCCCCAGCCCGTGTAGTGCAGTATGTCCCCCCCCTTATCCCCAGCCCGTGTAGTGCAGTATGTCCCCCCCCCCTTATCCCCAGCCCGTGTAGTGCAGTATGTCCCCCCCCCTTATCCCCAGCCCGTGTAGTGCAGTATGTCCCCCCCCCCCTTATCCCCAGCCCGTGTAGTGCAAGTATGTCCCCCCTTATCCCCAGCCCGTGTAGTGCAGTATGTCCCCCCCTTATCCCCAGCCCGTGTAGTGCAGTATGTCCCCCCCCCCTTATCCCCAGCCCGTGTTAGTGCAGTATGTCCCCCCCCCCCTTATCCCCAGCCCGTGTAGTGCAGTATGTCCCCCCCCCCCTTATCCCCAGCCCGTGTAGTGCAGTATGTCCCCCCCTTATCCCCAGCCCGTGTAGTGCAGTATGTCCCCCCCTTATCCCCAGCCCGTGTAGTGCAGTATGTCCCCCCCCTTATCCCCAGCCCGTGTAGTGCAGTATGTCCCCCCCTTATCCCCAGCCCGTGTAGTGCAGTATGTCCCCCCCCCCTTATCCCCAGCCGTGTAGTGCAGTATGTCCCCCCCCCCTTATCCCCAGCCCGTGTAGTGCAGTATGTCCCCCCCCCCCTTATCCCCCAGCCCGTGTAGTGCAGTATGTCCCCCCCTTATCCCCAGCCCGTGTAGTGCAGTATGTCCCCCCCCTTATCCCAGCCCCGTGTAATGCAGTATGTCCCCCCTTATCCCCAGCCCGTGTAGTGCAGTATGTCCCCCCCTTATCCCAGCCCGTGTAGTGCAGTATGTCCCCCCCTTATCCCCAGCCCCGTGTAGTGCAGTATGTCCCCCCCCCCTTATCCCCAGCCCGTGTAGTGCAGTATGTCCCCCCCCCTTATCCCCAGCCCGTGTAGTGCAGTATGTCCCCCCTTATCCCCAGCCCGTGTAGTGCAGTATGTCCCCCCTTATCCCCAGCCTGTGTAGTGCAGTATGTCCCCCCTTATCCCCAGCCCGTGTAGTGCAGTATGTCCCCCCCCCCTTATCCCCAGCCCGTGTAGTGCAGTATGTCCCCCCCTTATCCCCAGCCCGTGTAGTGCAGTATGTCCCCCCCCTTATCCCCAGCCCGTGTAGTGCAGTATGTCCCCCCCCTTATCCCCAGCCCGTGTAGTGCAGTATGTCCCCCCCCCCCCCCTTATCTCCAGCCCGTGTAGTGCAGTATGTCCCCCCCCTTATCTCCAGCCCGTGCAGTATATCCTCCCACCTTATCCCCAGCCCGTAGATAGACTGTTATCTTTTTATCCTGTATATATATTTTATTAAGATGTGTATATATACTGTTATCTCTTTATCTGTGTGTATGTATATATACACACACACGGATAAAGAGATAACAGTATATACACATCTTAATTAAAAAAAAAAAAAAAAAAATATATATATATATATATATATATATATATATATATATATATATATATATGATAAAAAGATAACAGTGTATATATATATATACTGTAGAGTTGTATACACTGTTTTTTTTTCTCTTTATCCCTGTATATACTGTAGAGTTGTATATACTGTTGTTAGACTGTAGAGTTGTATATAGTTAGACTGTAGAGTTGTATATACTGTTGTTAGACTGTAGAGTTGTATATAGTTAGACTGTAGAGTTGTATATACTGTTGTTAGACTGTAGAGTTGGATATACTGTTGTTAGACTGTAGAGTTGGATAGACTGTTGTTGTTAGACTGTAGAGTTGGATAGACTGTTGTTGTTGTTAGACTGTAGAGTTGGATAGACTGTTGTTGTTGTTAGACTGTAGAGTTGGATAGACTGTTGTTGTTGTTAGACTGTAGAGTTGGATAGACTGTTGTTGTTGTTGTTAGACTGTAGAGTTGGATAGACTGTTGTTGTTGTTGTTAGACTGTAGAGTTGGATAGACTGTTGTTGTTGTTGTTAGACTGTAGAGTTGGATAGACTGTTGTTGTTGTTGTTAGACTGTAGAGTTGGATAGACTGTTGTTGTTGTTGTTAGACTGTAGAGTTGGATAGACTGTTGTTGTTGTTGTTAGACTGTAGAGTTGGATAGACTGTTGTTGTTGTTGTTAGACTGTAGAGTTGGATAGACTGTTGTTGTTGTTGTTAGACTGTAGAGTTGGATAGACTGTTGTTGTTGTTGTTAGACTGTAGAGTTGGATAGACTGTTGTTGTTGTTGTTAGACTGTAGAGTTGGATAGACTGTTGTTAACTTATCTTTTGTGTATATAATACAGTTGTTTATACTGTTGTTATTTCTTTATCCTTGTATGTATAAATACACTTTTCTTAAAGAAATGTGAAAAATATAATACCGTATATACTCGAGTATAAGCCGACCCGAATATAATTTTACCCCAAAAACCCAGGAAAAGTTTTTGACTCCACTATAAGCCTAGGGTGGGAAATACATCATCTCCCCCCAATGTAATCATCCAGACCCCAGTTATCATTCTTCCCCCCCCCCCCCTTATCATCACCGCATTTCTATCCCTTCATCAGTGGTCTTCCACCTGCGGACCTCCAGATGTTGCAAAACTACAACTACCAGCATACCCGGGAGTTGAAGTTTTGAAACCTCTGGAGGTCCGCAGGTTGAAGACCACTGAGGCCTTCATCATCATCTGCCTTTTGTTTTGTACTCTCCTCCCCTTGGCGGGAAGTTAGGGTGAGCTGGTCCGGGCCATCTATGATGCAGGGACCATCCGGTGGGGAGGGTTAGTCATTTTCACCGGGGGGTCTCTTCTCCACGCTTCGGGCCCGGACTAGTGACGTTGCGCATGAACGTCCCTGTGCGTCGTCGTCAAGGCAACGTCACTACACCGGGCCTGAAGCGTGGAAATGAGGCCCCCGGGTTAAATGGACAGCCCGCAAAGACTAACCCTCCCCACCGGACGGTCCCTGCAGCATAGATGGCCCGGACCAGCTCACCCTTCCTGCCGTTATTTTCCTTGCATTTTCCTGTAATAACCTGTAAATCTATTTCCCCCCTATCCTGGGCTCGGTATGAATCCTGTCATATCAAACATGTTTTTGCCTTTTTACCTTTTAGTATTTTGCACAATAACTTGGTGATTTCTCGCCATATGACGGTTGTTGTTCTAGCAGGATGAGTCTTCTAGTAATGTCTGGTCCTTGTCTTTGGCTCCTGTATGGCGGAGGTGTAGGGGCTTTGGTTATTTGTGCACTGTATGGGGGGGAGGGGGGCTGTATATACAGGGATGTGGAAATTTTTATAAAAAAAAACTTCTTGTACACGGGACTAAAATGGAGGAAAATCTACTTGTCCCTCCTGACAATCCACTTGTCTGGGCCAATTTTCCCTCTTCGCCCTATAATAGCCATAACTACCTACTATAATGACACCTTTTAATTTTTCAATAAAATATTCTCTAAACCACAAAAAAAAATAATATATAAATATATATTTATTTAGGTGACGTAAAATTGAAATAGTAAAAGATAGTTTTGCAGATTTGGTGGTTTTTCTTTTCTGCGCCATTTACCTTGTGGTTCAGATAACATGTTGTTTTGATACTTTAAGCCGCCTGATTACAGCAATACCAGATCTGTATAATTTACGCCATGTTTTACTCATTAAAAAAAAGTTCAGAACTTTTTCAAAAAATTTTTCCCGCATACCAGGCTCTATAAGGGCTAATTTTTTGCGCCATAATCTGTTTTTTGTATCGGTACCATTTTGGTATTGATATGACTTTTTTTTAGTCGCTTATTACTATTTTTTTTGTGTGGGGGGGGGGAGATATTATAAAAATTGCAATTGTGTTTTATTTTTTATTTTTTTATTTTTATTTTTTTTACATTTACCGTGCAGGATACATAGTTATATTTTAATAGGTCGTACAATTACGCACGAATTGATACCAGATAAGTTAATTTTTATTATGTTTGCATGTTTTTATATAGGAAAAGGGGGTGATTTGAACTTTTAACATGGAATTAGGGGTTAATGTGTATTTTTTAACCCCTTAACTACCACGGACGTAAATGTACGTCCAGGTTTGGCGGGACTTCGCGCACCAAGACGTACATTTACGTCCTGTGCATGACCATGAACATCGGAACAGTGCTCGCGTCATACACGGCAGGTTCTGGCTGCTAGCAGCAGCCGGGGACCCGCCAGTAATGGCCAACATCCGCGATGGCACGGATGTCCGCCATTAACGCCTCAGATGCCGTGATCAATACAGATCCAATGATCCAATCATCCATCATGGCGGACGGATGATCCCCTTCCCCAATAAAAATAAAAATTGTCCGTTTTTCACATTTTACCCCCAAAAAGCGTAATTTAAAAAAAAAATATATTTGGTATCGCCACGTGCGTAAATGTCCAAACTATCAAAATATAATGTTCATGATCCCGTACAGGGAATGGCGTAAACGTAAAAAATTATAGTCCAAAAATGCTGCTTTCTCGGTCGCTCTTCAATGGGGGACACCTAACTGATGGGTATATGCTCTTGCCACTAGGAGGCGCTAACACTAGGAAAAAGAAAAGTCGGCAGGATATACCCGCCCACCTGCAGTGAGGTAACCAGTTTTAGTTAGGAGGTAGACACACAGGTCTGGAGCTCTCCAGACCTGGTCTTTTTTTGTTTTGTTTTCTAGTTAGGGCTGTTTAGTTAGATTCTTTACTCCTTTTTATTTCCCTTTTTCAGGTGGGGGTTCAGGAGCATGGCGCTACCTGTTTCCCCATATGCGGCTAAGGGGCACGGGACTTAAAATACAAATGCACCGTTAACCCCTTCCAGCCATCGGCCAGCGCCTCGGGTTGCACCGTGGGTCCAGGTCCACCTATTTTTCCTGCTAGTCTTGGGCTGTAGCAGCATGACGTGATGCAGGTGACTAAAATGCTGGCTGAAGACATCTTAGGTGTTCAGGAAGACAGGTGAGTATGTGAAGATAGGGGAGTATGTAAAGCTGGTCGGGAAGTATGTCTCTCCCACCCCCCCCCCCCCCCCCCTGCAGAGGACTTAAGGGGTTAATATCTTCCTTGTGTCTTATGCACTGACTTTTGTGGGGGCAGTTAAGGGGTCATGGGTCCGATGATTATGGGGTCTGGGCTCTCTCACTTATGTATGTTATGTCCGGGCAGCCGCCGGCTTTTGCGGTAGCTCCCTTAGTCCTGCACTACAGCCAGGTTTCGGCTTCTCCGGCGCTGTGCTGGCAGGCGGCGGGAGCCATAATGGCGGTGGTGGCTCCGCCCCCCTCCTTCCCGAGTTCAGACGCGGGAATTGGGGCCGCGGGAGTCCTCCTCACACCGGCGCTGCCTTCAGAGCGCCGGAGGGGGGAGAGGTTCTGTGCCTCTCTTTACAGAGCTTAGCTCTGCCCCTCTCCTCCCCACAGCGAGCTCGCGCTGCAGGGGTTTTAGTTTTGCCAGGGATGTCAGAGGGGTATGTCCTCTGACTCCCTGGTTCAGGTCCGTAGTCTCTCAGCTGGTGGGGATTGCGGCCGGTGCAGCGCCCCGGCCGGCTCCCCCTTCAGCCGAGTTTAGCTCCGCCCCTTCTTGCTGGTCGGCGGCACTGCCCTCATAGCGCAGATGGGAGAATCTGGGAATTTCCTTCGGAGCTTAGCTCCGCCCCCTCCTCCCAACAGCGACCGCTCCGGTCTGGTGCGCTGCAGGGATCTTTAGTTTTACCAGGGATATCAGAGGCTGTATCAAGCCCACATCCTTTCTCTTCTCTCGCAGCCTCTCTGATGCCGGCGGCCATGTCGCTGTCGGCACATATCTATTATTTGTTTGTCCCTAGATGGTGTCCTGATGTACGCTATACATGAGCTTTCCTAACTCTGTGCAAACTCTTGGCGTTCCTGACGGACACTTAGTTTACCTTTGAGGCTCCTCACCCTTCATACCTGCCGGCCACCCTCACTGGGGTGTTTTTAGTTTTTCATACTTCGCCTCAGGCTATGCATCTAGTGCTCCGGAGCCTCTCATCCAGTGCTAGGTTCCGGGGCAATATCCCTGTGTGGACAGGGTCTAAATCTCTTATCTCCGTGCCAAATAGTGGCATGCCGCCACCTTATCGGCTGGCGCTCCGGTACCTCTCTGCTGGTGCGAGGTGTCCGAAGGCAGAACCTTTCTCTCCTAGAGACCCATACCAGACAGTGGTCTGCATGTTTTCCTCTGCCACCTGGCATTCACCTGTCCCACATCAATCGATCGAGGTATTAGCTTTTAGAGCTCCAGTACCTCACTGCTGTGCGGGGCGTCCGATGACTTGTCTCGTTTCTGATCCGGATCTATACCAGTAAGCCAGACAGTGCTTTGCATGGTTTCCTCTGCCTTTGTTACATGACTCACATCTGTGGTGTTCGTGGCTGCAGTTCCGATACCCCACTGCTGAGTGCAGTATATGGGGAACTGACCAGATGTGCCGTCAGGACCCATACCAGTAAGCCAGACAGTGGTCTGCATAGTTTCGACTCAAGATGGTTGTGTCTGTGGCCGCAGTTCCGATACCCCACTGCTGGGTGCGGTATATGGAGAACTGACCCGATGTGTCTTCAGTAGTAGTCGACAGTAGTCTGCATGGTTTCCTTCATTGCCTGTCACGCAATTCACGGCTGATGTATCTGTGACTGGAGTTCCGGTTCCTCACTGCTGAGTGTGTTACCGTTGTTATGAATACTTGTCTTCTGTGGATCCGTGCCAGTAAGCCAGTCAGTGGTCTGCATGGTTTTTACCGCCTGTCATACATCAAACAGCTGCAATGTCCACGTCTAGAATTCCAGTTCCTCACTACTGGGCAAAGTACCGATGGGATACATAGCTGTCTTCTGTTCGTCCATGCCAGTAAGCCAGACAGTGGTCTACATGGTTGCCTACTCCGCCTGTTATACATCTTATGTCTGATGTATCTGCACCTGGGGTTCCGGGTCCTCACTACTGAGCGAGGTGCCGATGGTATGCATAGTTGTCTTCTGTGGATCCATACCAGTAAACCAGACAGTGTCTGCTTGGTGGACTACACTGTCTGTCATACTTCCAGTGGCTGCTGTACGTGCGGCTTGAGTTCTGGTGAGCCAGACATTGGTAGACATGGTTATCTACACCGTCTGTCCTACATCAAACAGCTGGTGTATCTGCTTCGGCGGCCGGGGTTCCGTTGCCTCACTACTGAGCGTGGTGCCCATGAAGTGACTCGTTTCCATGGTCCTATACCTGTAAGCCAGGTAGCGGTCTGCAGGGTTTCCTGCACCTCCTGTTTCACGTCACATGGCTGGTGTCCCTGCGACTGGACTTCCTGTACCTCCCTACTGTACGGGGTTTCTGATGGCATCACTCGCTGCTCCCTAGGGTCCCATGCCGGTAGGCCAGACAGTTGTTCTGCATATCTTCTTCTGCCGGCTGTCACACGGCAGATGTTTTTGCGGCTGGAGTTCCAGTACCCCACGGTTGGGCGTGGTATACTGGCCCTGACCCAGGGTGTCTCACGGACGCTCTACTGGATGTCACTGATGCTTTCCCCTGTACCTCTGCTTCCATCTTTCTCTTCTGGGAGCAGGGTTTGGCCTCCCTGCCCTTCCACCTTTTGGGTTCTCTATCAGGCAGTCACCCCGTGGACGGTAGTTCACCACTGCCAGGCTAGTTTACATGTGAGTCTCTCCGATTTGCCTCATGCATCTTGTTCAATGCACTACATTGTAGTTTACGGGGTTCCCTGCTTGGCCAGGTCCCTCTCTGCTTGCCTGCTCCTCTGTCCACAGGCTGGTATCTCTCTCCACTGTGTGTTTCCGTGTGCGGGACCCTTCGTGGCAACGGCCTCCTTGCCACATGGTCAGACTGTATCTGTTTGGTGCTCTAATCCACATAGCCACCTTCCCCGTTCATCTGCTACTGCAGCTGTAGTCCGGTGTCTCTCTTCCAGGTACAGTTCCGCAGGGTGTGTGCATATGGGTCCGGGTGTCCCTTTCTTCCTTTTGTGACTACAGTAGCATCGCTCTGTTTCCCTTTCTTGGGTTACACTGTTGGTCTGCTGGGGCATTTCTCCCTTTCTGCTGCTCCCTTGGAGGTCTGCGTTTTCACAATGTCTGCAGTCTTGGTGTGCCACTGTTTTCTTGGGGTCCCCAGGTCTGTGTTCCTACATATGCTGGGACCGCTTTGTGGGAGTAGAGCCCTCCTTCCTTTGGCTCTGTTGGTGCGCCCAAATTTTTTCCGGGAATTCAGTCCAGCGGTTCCAAGGCGATTGAGCACCCCTGTTCTGCCATGGGGCCTGCTGCAGCGCCTATCTGCTCAGCCCCTCCCTGTTCTTCCGGGGGTTTCTCTCTGGGGTCCCTGTCCTGAGTGACTCTGGTGCCTTCTGGTCACTGTTTTTACTGGCTCTCAACACGTCTTGTATTTGTTGCCCAGCCTCAGTGTGCGGGGTTCCGATCCCTCTTGGGATGCAAGGTGGCTCCTCCATGCGGCGAGGGCTGCTGATGGAGCCTGGGGGCTTTGTCCACCCAGTCTTTGCCTTTCCCAGCTCCTCCTGCGCCTAGCGCGCTTGCCAATCCCCCTTTTCACAAGGGGTGCAGGGATTAGCGTACTTGTCGTAGGTCTGTATTTCAGTTGTCACCTTGACCGCCCTTTTTTTTCCCCTTCTTTGGGGGAACTATTTTGTTTTTTGTTGTAGTACATTCCACAGTGGTTTTCCTGCCTAGGCTTGTGTGCTTCGGTCCACTGTCACAGCCTAGTGCTCTCCCTGGAAGATTTTGTCCTTCTTACACTTTGGTCGGTGTTGATCATACTACATTGACACCACAGTCTTCTGGAGTACTCCTTCCTATAACCAGCCCCTGGGAGTCCAAGCTGGGTTCTCCTTGGTTCTCCCTCCATTCCCGTTCTGACGTAATGTTCTTATGGCTGCTCTGGTCTACCCGGTCAATTGTCATCTATCGCTGTTGGTTCCCTTGTTCGGGACTCTGTCCTACGATGCTGTGGTGTGCCTTCTTTCAGGCGGCTTTCTGATTCCTTGAGCCTTGGTGATGGGTCAGGTCTTGGTAATTTGTAGCAGCCCGGGCCACGACCCCTCCGCGATCCGTTTGTCAGGGTAGTCTTTCGGTTCTACGCTCTTTCTTCCTTCTGGCGTTTTTTTTCGTCAGGAGAGTTTTTTTTTTCGTGGACATATGACCCGGGTGTCTTAGGTCTCTACAGAGGACTGACTTTTCCTTTTGGGTACTGGTCCATCTCCCTGAACGGGAGATCTTTAGGGGCTCTTTTTCTGGGCCTGGTGTGTCTCCGACCTGGGGGCTCGTCCGCTGGCCCTACGGACATGTGAGTTCAGTCTGAGACGGTCTCCTTTCGCTGGTGATTGTTCTTTTCCCACCCTAGGGGACTGCTTTAGTACGTCCCATCAGTTTGGTGTCCCCCAATGAAGAGCGACCGAGAAAAGGAGATTTTTTTTTTTTTTTTTTTTGTACTCACGGAAAATCTTTCTCGTAGCCTTTATTGGGGGACACCGCACCCACCCATTTCTTTTTTTTTTTTTTTTTTTTCTGGGGTTCTCCGGGATTCCTTTCTTGGGTCCTTTGTAGGTAATTCCTCGTTGGCTTCTCCTCCTACTGCTTTGTGACAAAACTGGTTACTTCACTGCAGGTGGGCGGGTATATCCTGCGAGGGAGGCGCCGACTTTTCTTTTTCCTAGTGTCAGCGCCTCTTAGTGGCAAGAGCATATACCCATCAGTTAGGTGTCCCCCAATGAAAGCTACGAGAGAGATTTTACGGTGAGTACAAAAAAAAATCTCCTTTTTTTTTTTTTTTTGTCACATTTTATTCCCTAAAACATGATCTAAAAGTTTTATATATGCAAATGTGGTATCGATAAAAAGTACAGATGATGGCCCAAAACATATCGCCCCATATACGGAAAAATGAAAAAGTTATGGGTGGTCAAAATAGGGCGATTTTAGATTACTGATTTTGTACAAAAAGTTTTAGTTTTTTTTTTTAAGCGGTACAAAAATCTTAAAGTATCGCCTTACATTTTATGGTAAAATGAGAGGTTTCATTTAGGGATCGACCGATTATCGGTATGGCCGATAATCACGATTTTGGGCATTATCGGCAATTACCTTGCCGATAATGCCGCGCACCGCGACCGCCCCCCTCCCCCGACCCACCGCACCGCGACGCACCCCACACCATAGTGCTGGGCGGTATACCGGTATGGATTTTTGCCTATACCGGTCGGGCCCCTCCCCCACCCGAGTCAATAAAAAAAATTAAACTTACCCGTAATGGGGTGGTCCGGGCCATCCATCCTTCCTGTAGTGTCCGGCGGCATTCCGGGTGGAGGGTGAACCGGTCCGGGCTGTTCTTCTCCGGGGGTCATCTTCTCCACTCCGGGCAGGCTCCGGCCTAGTACGCTGCATAGACGCTGCTACGCCGTGATGTCAGGTGCGTCGCTGCGCACGGGCGTCACTGCGCAGCGTAGTAGGCCAGAGCCTGCCCGGAGTGGAGAAGATGACCCCCGGAGAAGGACAGCCCGGACCGGTTCCCCCTCCACCCGGAATGCCGCCGGACACTACAGGAAGGATGGATGGCCCGGACCACCCTGACAGGTAGGGGGAGAGAAGCGGGTGGTGGCGGCGGCGGCCTATGGCCCCGCAAAAGCCACTGCAGTGCATTGATTTAAAGCGCCCGCTTTAAATCAATGATCTGCAGCGGTGTCTCGGGGGGATAAATAGCCGATAACTTATACCGGAATATCGGCCCTAACCTCCACCGATTATCGGTATTGGCCCTAAAAAAACGATATCGGTCGATCCCTAGTTTCATTACAATGTACAATTGGTCACGCAAAAAACAAGCCCTTATATGGGTCTGTAGATGGAAATATAAAAGGGGTTATGGATTTTAGAAGGCGAGGAGGAAAAAAACGAAAACTCAAAAATAAAATTGATCTGGTCCTTAAGGTTAAAATGGGCTTGGTCCTTAAGGGGTTAAACTTGTATTAACATTTTTTTTTTATATATACACACTTTATTAGACTCTTAGGAGGAATCATTAGATTCCTCATACAGATGAATAAGAGTTCTATTGAACTCATTGATCTGTGTGCTCTGTGATACATTGATAGAGCCTGGTCCAGCCAGGCTCTATAAATGACAGGGGTGTGTCAAGAGGGAGGGGCAGGCTGATGACTGGAGAGGTGAGCACTGCTGGGTGTGTCAAGAGGGAGGGGCAGGCTGATGACTGGAGAGGTGAGCACTGCTGGGGGTGTCAGGAGGGAGGGGCAGGCTGATGACTGGAGAGGTGAGCACTGCTGGGGGTGTCAGGAGGGAGGGGCAGGCTGATGACTGGAGAGGTTAGCACTGCTGAGATGTCAGGAGGGAGGAGCATGCTGATTACTGGAGAGGTGAGCACTGCTGGAGGTGTCAGGAGGGAGGGGCAGGCTGATGACTGGAGCGGTTACACTGCTGGGAAATGATACAATAAGGGAGGGCTCTGCTGATGACTGTATCATTGTGTGTGTCAGGTTCCTATAAGGTGTCAGGACGTCACTGTCTATTTCTCCATGGAGGAGTGGGAGTATGTAGAAGGACACAAGGATCTGTACCAGGACATAGTCATGATGGGGGATCACCGGCCCCCAACATCACCACTGGGTAGAGGAGACCTTCCTAATTGTAGAGGAGACCAGGGGTGAGGGTCCCCTAGACCCCCCATCATGTGATCATCACATATACACAATGTATTCAGTCACTCTGTATATTTCCTATAGATTTAGGCCCAACAAGGATGGAGAAGGCCAGAAAGCACATGGCTGCCAGGATATTACACCTCTCCCTAGAGATAATCCACCTGATAACCGGAGAGGTGAGAGGTCACATGACGTCTTATCCCTAGAAATAATCCCGGAAATGACTGGAAAGGTGGCGGATTCTTAGAATGTCTGTAGTGATCAGTGTCTCACCATACACAGGATTACACAGTAGTGAAGAAGTGGTCTGGTGAGTGTGTGACCCCCCGTGTGTCAGGAGGATCGGGCACCACCCAGAGCCCCACCCCCGAGGATCCTCCACCTCATTCACTGATACATGAGCAGAAGATCCTAGAACTGACCACCAGGATAACTGAGCTGCTGACTGGAGAGGTGACACTGCTGGGAATGCTGGGACATTATACAATAAGGGAGGGCTCTGCTGATGACTGTATCATTGTGTGTGTCAGGTTCCTATAAGGTGTCAGGACGTCACTGTCTATTTCTCCATGGAGGAGTGGGAGTATATAAAAGGACACAAGGATCTGTACCAGGACATGATAGAGGATCGCCGGCCCCTCACACCGGGTAAGAGGAGACTTATTTTATCTTTTTACTGTGGGCACAAGGGGCACTGGAGTCATGGTGGGGGCCTGATCAATACCCTAGAATGAATTGTGGAGAGAGAAATATTTGATATATATGAGATCTTGTATTCAGTCCCTGTGTGTTCCCTACAGATGAAGTCATGGATAGAAATCCACACGAGAAGTGTCCCCGTCCTCTGTATTCCCAGGATGGTCCAGAAGAAAATGTCCCAGAGAAGCATCAGGTAGATGAGGCTGATCCTATATCTCTATAGGGGGGTCCTGCAGTCATAGATGTGTGGGTAGATTGTGGGGTCTCGTATTGATCTGTTAGATGTTTCCTCCTGAATTGTTCTATATTTCCCATCAGGAAGAAGGTATGATTGTTATTAAAGTGGAGGAGGAATCTGAAGAAGAAGTAGGAGAGGAAATGATGAGAGGCTATGACTCGTGTATGAGGGAAGTGAAGAAGGAAATTCGAGAAGATGTCACCCCAGGTACGTAATAATAATGGACTTACAGAGGGAATTTAGAGGTTTCGTAGGGTAAGGCTCCATCTTTAAAACCAATTTTTTCAGTACACTTTATACCCCAGTAGTGATCGGTGCTGGTACTGTTTCTAGCCCATAGAAATTTCAAATTCATTTAAATAAACATAATGTTTTTTGCATAAACACTCCACCTACTGGACAACAAAGCTACGGGCCCGTGTATGATGGATGCCCCTTTAGGGGTGTTGGCCTTAGCAGCAATTCCTGTTCTTCGATGTAGCACTGACCCCCTGAGCAATAAGGTGTCCAGTATCTCAAGACGGTTCTGGCCACAACATCAGATCCTCGCCCCAATGAGTTCCACAGTGAAGACTTTCTGTCCCTAGCCCAAGTCCTTAAATACCCTAGTGGGTAGTTTTTAGACCCTCTCCCAAATCCAGCTGTAGACAGTGATTAGAGGCACGGCATGGGGCATCTACAGCATCCATACAGTCAGTTGCTAGTGTGGCGCGTCCCCGTTGTCAGGTCTTATGAGGTGCTCATCAGGAGGAGTTGTCATCTCTTGGATGGTTCCATGTGAATACAAGTCCTTCATGTGCCACTGCGTCCAGTCTGTGACCACCTATTTAAAAAAAAAACATATTTTTTTCCACTTCATATGTTATCATCTCTTAATTCCTTATTGTCCTCGGTAGCATTCAAAGTTTTAGGATTCAAAATGGAAAATAAGAACCTACTTAAAAGCAGCAAATAACTAACAGGTTAATGGTAGTCCCTCCCCTATACTATAAAACAGAAGTCCCTAACCCAGTCCCAAGGCCCACCAACATTCTAGGGTTTTTTAGTTACTCCATTGGAATAGAACAAGGAAAAATTCAAATCCTGGACTGTTGGTGGGCCTTGAGGACGGGGCTGGGGACATCAGCTCAAAAACATAACTAATAGGGCCAGATGCAGAGTTACCGGCCCAACTAGTGTAGAGAGGAGAGGAGGTGGTGATGTATAGAGCATCGCTACTTACTTCTGAGCTGAAGCAGGGACTCTTCTCTTAAATAGGAGTCCCTGCTTCTCGACTGTCAATTCCCTTATATTTATCTACTGCTTTCTAGTAGGTGCTATTTTTTTTTCACGTGTTTCCAAATGAGAACCTATAAGTGCTATTTTCTTACATCGCATTTTTGCACCATCACAAAAGATCATCAAACAACTGGATACCAGAAAACGGAAATTATCCGAAATACGGCAACAAAAATAAAAATAAGTTGTATTAGTTTGAAATACACCAGGTAACCTCCCATAGACTTGCATTGAGGGGTTGGGGCATGATGTCATGAGGGGGCGGAGCTATGATGTCACGTGCTCCCGGTTCCAGCGTTCGGAACAGTTTGTTCCAAACTCTGAGCAGCGGAGTACTCCTTTAAATTAGCCTATAATGTGTACCCTTTTGTCTGGCGAGAACACATGTTCAATGACGCCATGTTTTGAAAAATTTGGTCACCTCTCCTAAAAGGGCGTCATGAGTGACTGCTAGTGTAGGGGGACTCTGCAGTAGTCATTGTCATAGAATACATTTGACTGCAACTAGGAGAATTAAACGAATGACCCTAGATTCCATTGTGGACGCATCAGTCTGGTCAGAAGATGTCGGTATATAATGGAAGATATAGTGTAACTCTGGAATCATCTTATGCCAAATGCCCTCCAATTCTCATTAGTAAGAGTTTCTGACATGGTTAGTCCTATCAGTTAGGCTTTGTATAGATCATCCGTATGAATGACCAAGGACCAATGGTCAGAGATGTGCTGAGAGCTGGTTTGGGAAATACGCTCTATCAGTATTTTGTACAATAATGCGAGGGGGTACACCGCAGCCGTGTCTATGGAGCCCACAAATTTTGTAAAGCCTGATTCACTTGGTAGTCTGTCGAAAGTCTGTTCTCTAGAAGTTTTATAGCGGCGAATAAGGTAGAAAGTGAGAGTCAGGGATATCGTATCTACTTCCCAGAAGAAGAATGTCTTGTCAAGTGAGAGGTCATTCACATACCCAATGCCTTCGATTAAAATAGTTTATTTTCTCTACCCTGTGGAAAATGAGGAATTCCAAAAGGAGAAATACTAAACGGAAGCCCAAAAAGTGCTTGATGGTCCCGCTGTTCTCGTTTTGTCAAGGACTGGCAACAAAGTCCTGAGATTCCCAACCTTCCTTTCATAAAGCCGACCTGATGTTTCAATATTATTCTCGGAGGGATGAGATCCAGTCTAGAAGCCAAGATTTTGGGAAGTATTTTAATATCCTGGTTTATCAAGGATATCGGTCTATAAGATGTGGGAGGGGGGTACCCTCTTTATGCAGAACTTTTCTGTTGGCTGAAAGACTGGTGGGGAGAATCTGACCACCTTGTCAAACTCTTGCAAATACAGCGTTTAGTAATGGAGCTACTTCACCCGCTAATAATTTATAAAATTCACTCATAAAGCCATCTGGCCTGGGGCTTTATTGGAGTGTAGGTGTTTGATCGAGGCTATGACAGTGGCTTCTGTGATTGGGGCATTTAGAGAAAGAAGATTGTCAGCCGTAACATTGGGTAATTGGGTTCAAGAAGTCCCTTCCAGCGTCCGAGTATAGAAATGTTCATAATACTCCCTAAAGATGTCATTATTTTTTTGCGGATGGGAATGGATCCTTACCGTTGTGTCTTTCATAAATTTAATATTGGGGAATCCCCTACATTCCTTTGCCATTTTGGCCAGAAGCCTTCCAGACTTATTCCCGTACTGGCAAAAAAACTGCATCCCTTTTTCCCCTAAAGAGCATGTCTATCCTCTCCTGAAGTATGAAGGAGTTGGTGTAGGCCTCCCTCAGTGTGTCTGTGGCCTTTTGAAAAGCATGTTTGGATGCCTTTTTCTTTGCTGAGATGCACCCCCTACAGACCACCTTAGCACTATCCCATAACAAAAGAGATTGGGTTGCGTTGTCTGCTAAGAAGTCAAAAAAACACTCTTTCAGTTGGGCCCTAAAATCTCCATCAGAGATAAGTGCATGAGGAAAGCACCATAGTATGTGTCACGCACTGAATGCGGGCGGTCTGGAACAGGATGTGGATCCTCTACCTGTGTGGCTGATGACTCGTATCAGGTAGAGGGGTCTAAGGTGCCGCTGGTCTTCACCAGAGCCCGCCGCAAGGCAGGATGGGCATTCTGCGGCAGGCGACACCCAGGTCTCTACCCCCGACAAGGCTCGACCACACAGGTAACTGGGCAAGGCGAGATACAGAAGGATGAGGCTGTAGCGTAGTCAACGCAGCAGAAGGTCAAGGCAGATGGCAAAGGTTCGTGGTAAAGAAACGTAGCGGGAAGGTCTGGGTACACGGGTATGGCAAACAGGCAATAGGGTATTCTTTCTATCAGGCAATAGGCACTGAAGATCCGGTAAGGAAGTGTGGGAGGTGCAGGGATTTATAATGTAGTGTTCAGGTGCACTTACTTATGCGCGCACTGGCCCTTTTAAATTTCAGAACTCCACCGCGCGCACCCTAGGAGACGGGGACGCGCAGTGGAGCGAAGTTACTGAAGCAACAGAGCGGGATAAGTGACGGGCTGGGACTCGCATGCGGCCAGAGGAAGCGGCCGGAGCCGCACGCCTTTACAGTATGTCTGTCCCCTTTGGGTGTGTGTCCGCTATCCCCAATGTCACTGGTGCATGATCAGAAATTAAGATGTCTAGAATAGAGACATCTTAAGTCTTGTTTAAGATTGAAGGGGAAACCATGAAATGGTCAATTATCTACCAAGCTGTCTGGGGGTGGAAATAGAAAGTGAACTCGCTATCCTCCGGATGGTGGTGCGTCAGTGAGGTGGTTGCCAGCAAAGAACCCAGTGAGAGCTTTATCTCCCGCACTCTCTTCTACAAAGACTGGTGTTGATCGCCTCCTTTCCTCAGATGTGTGGAAAACCGCATTGCAGTCCTCTCCTATAACAATATTAGGTTCCCTATCCTGGAGCACCCAGGATGACACCTTGATGTTAAAGGGGGTCCTGTTGTTGTTAGGGGCATTAAGGTAATACAGACTAATATGTACAGCCAGTGTATCTAAGAGCAGATGTACTAACCTGCTTCAGAATAAGAGGAAGAAGATATCCGAGTACAAGGAAAAATATTCCTGACTAGGATCAAATCTCCGGCTTTTTTACCGCCCGCCGATGAACCAGAAGTCTACCTCTTCATGGTGCATCTCGTGCAGTAGTGCGATGTTCCCATGTTTGTTGAGATGACATAATCTACGTTTGGCAGGGGACAGTATTACATGTAATTAATTTCATAGTTTGGGAAATAAGAAACGGGCATGTGGACAGTCTGGCAGGTAACTCGACATGTCCATACATCAGTATGGCTCCCGGATGGATAGAGATGGCATTGGAAGATAAGGTGCAAACCGCAACAACGAGGAACACAGAATATAACGGCAAGAACCACAGTGCAATTAGCGTTATAGACTTCTCTTTTTCCGCCTGTGGACTTGTGAGGTGCTCTGAGCCTTAATCTCACAATAGTCAGACAAATCCTATCATCTCCCCAGTTCATAGGCCAGACAAGTGCATCATGAGATATCCCAGGACAAGAGGGCCAAAATGAAACCCTTGCCGCGCAGTGGATAATACAGTATGTAAACATTAAACTAAAGACGAACAGCTACTTATAATAGAGCTGGAAAGGGAAGAGGGAGGGGAAAAGACAAGATGGCCTATCAGCTCAGTAAAACTACCACGCGTTCACTTATCATAGATAACAAACAGAGATAAATCCGTACAGAGGGCGGGAGGGAAGGGGGAGTACATGTTCATCAGAGAGATGAGTCGCAGAGTAGACCAGAAGAACACATCAATATCCGAAAGTACTGACCAGCATACAGTCCGGTCTAGACCAGCAGACTGGGGGGGTATTAAGTCCTGCACCAGAACACTGACATGCAGCGAACAAACAATGGAGAACTCGGGTATCATGTCCCTTTAATCTTCAGAGCTGCCAGAGGAGTGAGCTTTTTCCGTTCTACAGCGTTTGAGTTCTGCAGCCAGAAGTTTCCATTGGGGCTTCCATGTTAAGAGAGGAGGAGGCTTACCACAGAAAGTGGCAGAGGTTTCAACTGCATGGGGAATGTGCAGTATTTCAGTATTACTAAGTAAACCTCATTTGCTTTTGGAATATTAACCAGCATAATGGGGCAAATGCCTTGTGTGGTTTCGTTACTTTTATGAAGTTATTGAACAATAGAATGTGATGCCCCCGGTACAGCATTGGGGTGAGTAATTTCTTAAATGCTTAGGAGTCGTTCATTTCAGCGTAGTTGAAGCATTTCAGGGTTTTATTTCCTTGTCTTTTTGTGGCTTTCTGAGGGGAGTCCCACACGATGGGCACTCTCCACTGCATACGGCCTAGAGATTGTAAAAGAGAAGAAACTCAGAACTGCATAATGGTGCCAGCTGAGAGTAATTATAATTAACCGACTCCGGGATGCCCACTATGCGGAGGTTGTTCCTCCATGACCTGTTTTCGAGATCTTCTACTACTTTCTCCTTAAAGACTTGGCTGGTGCCCGCCTTGGTCGCTGAGAGCTCGTAAGCCAGCAAGCTAGCGTGGTGTTCCAGCTCTTTGATTCTGGTTTCATGCGTGGTTAGCTGGTAATTGATTTGGCTTACAGAAGTGGCGATGGTGGCCTTAAGTGAGGCTTTTTGGGTTCCGGTTGTCCCGGAGTATGTAGAAGGACACAGGGATCTGTACCAGGACATAGTCATGATGGGGGATCACCGGCCCCCAAAATCACAAGGTTAGAGAAGACTTATTGTCCATTACTGTGGGTACAGGGAGCACTGGGGTCGTGGTGAGGTCTGTATACTCCATGTACAGGATATATACACCTGGGCTCTATACATTACAAGGTAAGAGAAGACTTATTATAACTAATCTTAGATACAAAGAATGTAATTATGTAACATATCTCCTGAAATGTGTAATTGCTTGGATGTTTTTAAGCTGATATATTAAATACAGAAAAGCACAAAACAAAAAAAAGTTTGATTAGAAATGGATAGAAAGAGACTAATGCCAGAATACATTTAATGGACCCAATGTTCCTTGTGAAAGATCAGACTGGCCTGTGATGTGACCCAAGGAGAAGATCAGACTGCCCTGTGATGTGACCCAAGGAGAAGATCAGACTGATCTGTGTTGTGAATATTAACCTTTGACGAATGAGAAACATGCCTCCCCGGGCCCCACCTTGTCTGTGCTCACATTGAGGTCATCGGCCTATAATTTGTAGCTTTTATACCTACAAAAGTCCAGTTTAATTCCCAGTTCCTTGTTCACAATGGCAAAGACGAGAGAGTACAAGCAAAGCACCACATGTGCAGTTACACTTCTTTATACAGGGGTGTAAGAGCAATAATAGTTCTGATCACCTTTAGGTCTTGTGCTATATGAATTAGAAAATATAATAGTCAGGTAGCTGGCTGTATCCAACCTGTGGTCTAGGGGCTGTCTGACCATATCTGGTCGGTCCCGGCGGCCATCAACGGCCGGGACCCGCGGCTAATACAGGACATCACCGATCACAGTGATGCCCTGTATTAACCCTTCAGACGTGGCGATCAAAGCTGACCGCCGTGCCTGTAGCAAAAGTGAAACAATCCCGGTTGCTCAGTCGGGCTGTTCGGGACCGCCGCGGTGAAATCGCTGGTGCGACCCCTATAACTTTTTTCTATTTTTCAATGAGCGCTTGTTTTTTGCACCGTGATCTGATGTTTTTATCGGTACCATTTTTGTTTTGATCGGACACCCCACTGGACCACCAGGGAGTGTTCAAAGCTTCCTTTAGATGCCGCTGTCAGCTTTGACAGCAGCGATGTAAAGGGTTAATAGCCAGCCGCGGCGATCACCGCATGTCTGCTATTAATGGCGGCCGGTATGGCGTTGGCTCCAGTCGGGAGCCCGCGTCATACCCCGTTAACGGCACATGGACGTGTATACACGTCCATGGTCGTTAACAGGTTAAGGGGTTCGGGGGTTAATGTGCATGATGATGTTACGTCACATGACTTCCCCGCAAGATTTGAAGTTCCTGTCCTCCTCCGATTTCAGTGCTCTGTTGAAACAGCCTGGCGCAGCAGCCAGCGCAGCCGGAGAACCGTTTATTTTCACGATGGCCCAACAAAAAGTATTGTATGTCAATACTGCTCTGAGAGGCCATCATATGTTGAAAATAACGTATGTCGAGGCCATCGTATCTCGAGGGGTTACTGTATATTACATCTATACCTAATTGTGCAAATAGACCAAGCTGACTGAAACCTAAAAGAAGGGCAGTAAGATCGGGGTAATAGATGTAGTGGAAGAAGACAAAAATGATTAAGATGAGGGG
Organism: Hyla sarda; assembly: GCF_029499605.1. Classification (NCBI taxonomy): domain Eukaryota; kingdom Metazoa; phylum Chordata; class Amphibia; order Anura; family Hylidae; genus Hyla; species Hyla sarda. The sequence continues at coordinate 1,502,992 of NC_079190.1, forward strand.
AATAAAATGATATATGTGCTACTTAGAGATAATTAAGTATAATATTTCTTATATTTTATTCTATGTAAATAACATATGCTATAGTATGCAAACTGTGGGGCTTTTGCAGCTGCTTCAATAAAAAAAAATCTTCAAAATGGGGCCCTGATGTTTCAGCACACATGGTCGCTGGGAGAACTGGAGCTACGCGAATGCTGCACTTGTGTACAATGGGGAAAAAAGTGTTTAGACAGACACCAATTGTGCAAATTCTTCCACTTAAAAAGATGAGGCTGTAATTTTCATCATAGGTATACCTCAACTATGAGGGGCAGAATGGGGGGGAAAGAATACAGGATATCACATTGTAGGATTTCTAATTAATTAATTGATAAATTCCTTGGTAAAATAAGTATTTGGTCACCTACAAACAAGCTTTCTGGCTCTCACATACCTGTATCCTTTAAGATTCCTCCACTCGTTACCTGTATTAATGGCTCCTGTTTGAACTTATCAGTATAAAAGACACCTGTCCACAACCTCAGTCACATTCCAAACTCCTCTATGGCAAAGACCAAAGAGGTGTCGAAGGACACCAGAAACAAAATTGTAGACCTGCACCAGGCTGGGAAGACTGAATCTGCAATAGGCAAGCAGCTTGGTGTGAAGAAATCAGCTGTGGGAGCAATTATTAGAACAGTGGAAGACCTACAAGACCAATGATAATCTCCCTCCATCTGGGGCTCCGTGCACGATCTCGCCCCATGATATCAAAATGATCACAAGAATGGTGAGCAAAAATCCCAGAACCACACGGGGGACCTAGTGAATGACCTGCAGAGAGCTGGGACCAAAGTAACAAATGCTACCATCAGTAACACACTAAGCCGCCAGGGACACAAATCATGCAGTGCCAGACATGTTCCCCTGCTTAAGCCAGTACATGTCTGGGTCTGTCTGAAGTTTTCTAGAGAGCATTTGGATGATCCAGAAGAGGATTGGGAGAATGTCATATGGACAGATGAAACCAAAGTAGAACTTTTTGGTAAAAACTCAACTTGTCGTGTTTGGAGGAGAAAGAATGCTGAGTTGCATCCAAAGAACACCATACCTACTGGGAAGCATGGGGGTGGAAACATCATGCTTTTGGACTGAGCCATGTAAAGGAAAGAATGAATGGGGCCATGTATCGTGAGATTTTGAGTGAAATCCTCCTTCCATCAGCAAGGGCAGTGAAGATGAAACATGGCTGGGTCTTTCAGCATGACTATGATCCCAAACACACTGCCCGGGCAACTAAGGAGTGGCTTTGTAAGAAGCATTTCAAGGTCCTGGAGGCCAGTCTCCGATCTCGACCCCATTAAAAAAAAACTTTGGGGGGAGTTAAAAGTTCGTGTTGCCCAGCGACAGCCCCAAAACATCACTGCATGGAGGAATGGGCCAAAATACCAGCAACAGTGTGAAAACCTTGTGAGGACTTACAGAAAACGTTTGACCTCTGTCATTGCCAACAAAGGGGAGATAACAAAGTATTGAGATGAACTTTTGTTATTGACCAAATACTTATTTTCCAGCATACTTTGCAAATAAATTCTTTAAAAATCAGACAATGTGATTTTATGGATTTTTTTCCCATTATGTCTCTCATAGTTGAGGTTATAATGATAATTACAGCCTCTCATCATAAGTGGGAGAACTTGCACAATTGGTGGTTGACTGAATACTTTTTCTCCCACTGTATCTCTGGCACTACCATATGGAATGCATGGAGTGCTTGTTGACACATCGTTCTATGCACAGGTAGGGCCGAGGCCCCATTTTGGAGATTTGGAGGGGAGAGTGTCTGCGGTTAGGGTTGTCCTGTGGATAGTGTATATGTTTTGAAGTACTGGAGTACATGTATGGGTCAGGCTAAAAATGGCAGATACAAGCAGGATGATGGGGGTTATAACTAGAGAAGACAAAGCTACTACATGAGTTCATTAGCTCTGTATATACAAAAGTGATAGGAGCTGATGTAGGTGGGGCCAGTGCTGAGGAGCTGATGTAGGTGGGGCCAGTGCTGAGGAGCTGATGTAGGTGGGGCCAGTGCTGAGGAGCTGATGTAGGTGGGGCCAGTGCTGAGGAGCTGATGTAGGCGGGACAAGTGTTGAGGAGCTGATGTAGACGGGGTTAGTGATAAGGACCTGATGTAGGAGGGGCCATTGCTGAGGAGCTTATGTAGGCAGGACAAGTGTTGAGGAGCTGATGTAGGCGGGGCCAGTGTTGAGGAGCTGATGTAGGCGGGGCCAATGCTGAGGAGCTGATGTAGGTGGGGCCAGTGCTGAGGAGCTGATGTAGGTGGGGTCAGTGCAAAGTTTTATAAACCTGAAATCGCACACGTTTTTTGAGGCAATTTTTGTGCCAAATCCACGAGTCTATTTAAAAGGAAAGATTTTTTTTCACCTTCCTGCTCAATCCACTTTTGACTAAAGCTATAAAAAATGTAAACTTTGTGCAGTGTATTCAGAATGTTTTAAATTTGTCTACTGAAGTTCATAAAAAATACTTAGAATATTTTTTTTTAATCCAAACAGAAAACCCCACAAAGGATGAAGATGAAAACTTCATGTCTTCACTAAATATTAAAGTAGAAGATGACGATATCATGCAGTTCACCCTAGGAGAGGACCTCCTTCCCCTTACTGTATATCCAGGATCTCACTCCGGGGAGAAGACATATTCATGTTCACTATGTGGGAAATGCTTTACAGATACATCAGAACTTTTAGCGCACGAGAGAAAGCACGTAGCAGAGAATCGATATTCATGTCCACTATGTGAAAAAGGTTTTCCTCAGAAGTTAGATCTTGTTAAACATCAGGAAACTCATGTAGCAGAAAGGCCATATTTGTGCCTTGAATGTGGGCAATATTTTACATCAAAACGACGTCTTGTTACACATGAGAAAAGTCACACAGGAGAAGACCTGTATGCATGTTCCGAATGTGAGAGATCTTTTACAAGAAAATCAAATCTTATTAAGCATGTAAGAATTCACAGAAACGAGAAGCCATATTCATGTTCAGAATGTGGGAAATGTTTTATAGAAAAATCACAGCTTGTTACACATGAGATAAGTCACATTGGAGAGAACCATTCTTGTTCAGAATGTGGAAAATGTTTCCTAGAAAAATCCCATCTTGCTAAACACCAGAGAAGAAGTCACTCAGGAGAGAAGCCGTATTCATGCTCAGTATGTGGGAAATGTTTTGTAGATAAATCATATTTTGTTATACATATGAGAATTCATACAGGAGAGAAGCCGTATTCATGTTCAGAATGTGAGAAATGTTTTTCAAGTAAATTGAATCTTCTTAAACATAAGAGAATTCACACAGGGGAGAAGCCACATTCATGTTCCGAATGTGGGAAATGTTTTACAAATAAATCCGATCTTGTTACACACACGAGAATTCACACAGGAGAGAAGCCATATTCATGTTCAGAATGTGGAAAGTGTTTTAAAGATAAAAATTATATTGTTAGACATTTGAGAAGTCACTCAGGAGAGAAGCCTTATTCATGTTCAGAATGTGGGAAATGTTTTATAGAAAAATCCTATCTCCTTAAACATTTGAGAAGTCACTCAGGAGAGAAGTCCTATTCATGTTAAAAATGTGGAAAAGGTTCTTGTTACACATGAGAGAATTCACATAGGTGAGAATCCGTATTCATGTTCATAATGTAGGAAATGTTTTACAAATAGATCATGTCTTCTTAAACATCAGAGAATCCACACAGGAGATTTACAAATAAATTAAATGCCAAAACGCATAAAAAAAAAAAAATTTCCATAAAAAAGAAATTATATTGTTTTGGATTTTTGTGTTATATAAAAAATAAATAAATACCTATATCGAGACATTGCATAGAAACTCGGGCATCGAACAAAATGTATGTTGTTGTTTTTTTTAAATTTATCACCATTCTCTGACCCTAATTATTAAAAAATATTTCTGGCCAGATGACCCCCCTTTAAGTGTTGATCTGTTTTGAGTGTCCTGAGTAGAGATGAGCGAACTTACAGTAATTTCGATTCGTCACGAACTTCTCGGCTCAGCAGTTGGACTTTTCCTGCATAAATTAGTTCAGCTTTCCGGTGGGCTGGAAAAGGTGGATACAGTCCTAGGAAAGAGTCTCCTAGGACTGTATCCACCTTTTCCAGCCCACCGGAGCACCTGCAAGCTGAACTAATTTATGCAGGATAAGGCATCAACTGCCGAGCCGAGAAGTTCGTGACGAATCGAATTTACTGTAAGTTCGCTCATCTCTAGTCCTGAGCTTACTTAAAGGAGTTCTGTAGTGAAAATGGATAGGATAGGGGATAGGTTATAGCTGGGACCCCCCCCCCCCACGCTCTCCTGAACGGGGCCCCGACAGTCAGCTGGAAGGGGGCGTGCTGACCCCCGCATGGAGCGGCGGCTGACATTCCCCCTCCATGTATCACATAGGGATACATGGAGAGGCCGTGGCTTCCTGCGGGGGTCGGAACAGCCGTTTTTGGCAGACGGCCGGGGCCCCATTCAGGAGATCGTGGGGGGTCCCAGTGGTCAATCCCCCCCCCACCATCTATAGCTTATCTCCTATTCTTTGGATAGGGGGTAAGTTATTTTTCACTTCACTACTCCTTTAAGGAACCACTCCGAGAATCCTGGTTGTTCAGACGGTGTAGACAGTATTGTTTTTCTCAGGATCGGCTCCTGTTCTGCCCTTTGTCTTTTTGTCTGGGTGTTTTTGTATGTTTGTGTTGGCCAATATTTGTCTTCTTCGGATGTAAAGGAAATGTCTGTGAGAACGCCTCCTCCTCCTGTCATTCCCCATAATCCCAAGGAATAATTTTCATCTCAATCAGCGACTTCCTGCTCCATTCTCCATTATTCCTTCTGGTACTACTACTACTCCCACTCTGTTGCATCCTTCTGGTGAGTAGTTGCCTATGGTTTTCAATAACTTGTGCCAGTTTCTATTTTCTTGTTTATCCCACTCTACCATCAAGGCCTGGGGGTAACTGAGTGCTGCCATTTTTCGGACCTTGAGAAGGAGGCGTCAGTGGGTCAGGATATATATCTTCTGGTATTATTATATTATCTCCTGTCACATGTGGGAGAAGACAAGGACGGGCTGAGCTCTCTCCAAACAATAATAGAGTTCCCAGTCCTCAAATACCTCAACCAAAAAGGTTGTACAGTGCTCCCTCAAGTTACAATATTAATTGGTTCCAGGACGGCCATTGTATGTTGAGACCTGGTAATTGGTTCTGAAGCCACCAAAATGTCATCCAAAAATAGGAAAAAGTGAGAATTAAAGAAAAATAAGTAGATAACTAATAGAGATAAAGAAAGTTCTTAAATATAAAAGTAATAAAGATCTGCTGGGAGCTGTAAATCATTGTCTATGTCAGTGTTTCCCAAGCAGGGAGCCTCCAGCTGTTGCAAAACTACACCTCCCAGCATGCCCGGACAGCCAAAGGCTGTCCGGGCATGATGGGAGTTGTAGTTTTGCAACAGCTGGGGGCACCCTGCTTGGGAAACACTGGTCTACGGAGAGGACAGAAGCTGTACAGTACAGGCAATGGGTTAAAAAAGTAACATGGAGTCGCCCCCACCTGGTGTCCAAAGGAGCAGGTAACCCTGGTACAGGTAAAGTGTAGTTCACGATAATCCAGCTCGCTCCACCAATACACCCCCGGCACGGATCCGCACCCAGCCCGGTGCACACAGATTCAAACAAAGAGAAGTGATCCAGCGTGGTGATCACTGACGAAGGGCGCATGTGCTTGAAACGCGTCTGATCTGTTGGTTGCTTGTACTGCTTTTACAGTGAGTTCGAATAAAGTCTGGATTTCTACTTACCCACGCTGGATCACTTCTCTTTGTTTGAACAGGTAAAGTGTACCTGTAAGAACATGTAATACCTCCCTGTACTGTAGGGGGGCGCTACCAGTTATCAGTCAGTGCATACGCTTCAGTAATACAGGGGTTTTACCAGTGAATGGCCATTCTGATTGGTCAGTTCTTCCGGCCATTGACACATTTCACAGATCTGGACTGTCCATAGCATTGTATGTTGAGTCTGGTTTCAACTTACAATGGTCCAGAAAAGACCATTGTATGTTGAAACTATTTGTATGTTGAGGCCATTGTAAGTTGAGGGATCACTGTGCAATGGATGTTTGGAAAGATGCATACATTTTATTATAAATAACTATTACACATAAAATTTCTCACCGGGCCCATGGGATATAACATAAAATAACATAAAAATATACTTGATAATAAATGGACAATCTATAATAAGGGAAACCTGTAAGATACCAGAAAAATGTCCAGTGTGTATGGAAGGACCCTTCTGAATATATATATATCTGCGATAGTGATTGGCCGCAATTCACATTCAATAACCGTTCGTATGCAATGATGCGGTATCTGAATAACTGATGGTACTATGTACCGCTCCTTGTATGATCGCCGTCCACTGGTACTATGTACCGCTCACCGCTCCTTGTATGATCGCCGTCCACCAGTACTATGTACCGCTCACCGCTCCTTGTATGATCGCCGTCCACCGGTACTATGTACCGCTCACCGCTCCTTGTATGATCGCCGTCCACTGGTACTATGTACCGCTCACCGCTCCTTGTATGATCGCCGTCCACCGGTACTATGTACTGCTCACCGCTCCTTGTATGATCGCCGTCCACTGGTACTATGTACCGCTCACCGCTCCTTGTATGATCGCCGTCCACTGGTACTGTGTACTGCTCACCGCTCCTTGTATGATCGCTGTCCACTGGTACTGTGTACTGCTCACCGCTCCTTGTATGATCGCCGTCCACCGGTACTATGTACTGCTCATCGCTCCTAGTATGATCGCCGTCCACTGGTACTATGTACTGCTCACCGCTCCTTGTATGATCGCCGTCCACCGGTACTATGTACTGCTCATCGCTCCTTGTGTGATCGCCGTCCACCAGTACTATGTACTGCTCACCGCTCCTTGTATGATCGCCGTCCACCGGTACTATGTACCGCTCACCGCTCCTTGTGTGATCGCCGTCCACCAGTACTATGTACTGCTCACCGCTCCTTGTATGATCGCCGTCCACCGGTACTATGTACCGCTCACCGCTCCTTGTGTGATCGCCATCCACCGGTACTATGTACCGCTCACCGCTCCTTGTGTGATCGCCGTCCACGGGTACTATGTACCGCTCACCGCTCCTTGTATGATCGCCGTCCTCCGGTACTATGTACCGCTCACCGCTCCTTGTATGATCGCCGTCCACCAGTACTATGTACCGCTCACCGCTCCTTGTATGATCGCCGTCCACCAGTACTATGTACCGCTCACCGCTCCTTGTATGATCGACGTCCACCGGTACTATGTACCGCTCACCGCTCCTTGTATGATCGACGTCCACCGGTACTATGTACCGCTCACCGCTCCTTGTATGATCGCCGTCCACCGGTACTATGTACCGCTCACCGCTCCTTGTATGATCGACGTCCACCGGTACTATGTACCGCTCACCGCTCCTTGTATGATCGCCGTCCACCGGTACTATGTACCGCTCACCGCTCCTTGTATGATCGCCGTCCACCACTCTGTAAAGGCTCCGCCGATGTATGTTAGAATTGCCGGTATACAGTAAATAATATTGTGACTCTGCCAGAACAGTATACAGCCAAGGTGCTCCAGAGCGGGCGCGTGTAGATGGTGAGTGAAAGCGGCGTTTGACGTCACTCAGTCAGCTGTTTCTGCTGCGGCCGGCAACTGCAGAGGTCCGGTGATTTAAAAGCGCTAGAGACACACGCTGGTATTACCTGGCAGGGTACACAGATGGAGGCACACACAGGGGTATGCGGTGGTATATAATAGTACCTGGCAGGGTACACAGATGGAGGCACACACAGGGGTATGCGGTGGTATATAATAGTACCTGGCAGGGTATACAGATGGAGGCACACACAGTGGTATGCGGTGGTATATAATAGTACCTGGCAGGGTACACAGATGGAGGCACACACAGGGGTATGCGGTGGTATATAATAGTACCTGGCAGGGTATACAGATGGAGGCACACACAGTGGTATGCGGTGGTATATAATAGTACCTGGCAGGGTACACAGATGGAGGCACACAGGGGTATGCGGTGGTATATAATAGTACCTGGCAGGGTACACAGATGGAGGCACACACAGTGGTATGTGGTGGTATATAATAGTACCTGGCAGGGTATACAGATGGAGGCACACACAGTGGTATGTGGTGGTATATAATAGTACCTGGCAGAGTACACAGATGGAGGCACACACAGTGGTATGCGGTGGTATATAATAGTACCTGGCAGAGTACACAGATGGAGGCACACACAGTGGTATGCGGTGGTAAATAATAGTACCTGGCAGAGTACACAGATGGAGGCACACACAGTGGTATGCGGTGGTAAATAATAGTACCTGGCAGGGTATACAGATGGAGGCACACACAGTGGTGTCACGATGCTGGCTGGCAGGTAGTGGATCCTCTGTGCCAGAGAGGGATTGGCGTGGACCGTGCTAGTGGATCGGTTCTAAGTCACTACTGGTTTTCACCAGAGCCCGCCGCAAAGCGGGATGGTCTTGCTGCGGCGGTAGTGACCAGGTCGTATCCACTAGCAACGGCTCAACCTCTCTGACTGCTGAAGATAGGCGCGGTACAAGGGAGTAGACAGAAGCAAGGTCGGACGTAGCAGAAGGTCGGGGCAGGCAGCAAGGATCGTAGTCGGGGGCAACGGCAGGAGGTCTGGAACACAGGCTAGGAACACACAAGGGAACGCTTTCACTGGCACAATGGCAACAAGATCCGGCAGGGGAGTGCAGGGGCAGAGATCAGATATAGTCTGGGAGCAGGTGGGAGCCAATTAAGCTAATTGGGCCAGGCACCAATCATTGGTGCACTGGCCCTTTAAGTCTCAGGGAGCTGGCGCGCGCGCGCCCTAGAGAGCGGAGCCGCGCACGCCAGCACATGACAGAAGGGGACCGGGACGGGTAAGTGACCTGGGATGCGATTCGCGAGCGGGCGCGTCCCGCTGTGCGAATCGCATCCCCGACGGCCATGACAGTGCAGCGCTCCCGGTCAGCGGGACCGACCGGGGCGCTGCGGAGAGAGAGACGCCGTAAGCGCTCCGGGGAGGAGCGGGGACCCGGAGCGCTAGGCGTAACAAGTGGTATGCGGTGGTATATAATAGTACCTGGCAGGGTACACAGATGGAGGCACACACAGTGGTATGCGGTGGTATATAATAGTACCTGGCAGAGTACACAGATGGAGGCACACACAGTGGTATGCGGTGGTATATAATAGTACCGGGCAGGGTACACAGATGGAGGCACACACAGTGGTATGCGGTGGTATATAATAGTACCTGGCAGAGTACACAGATGGGGGTAGTCGGAACAGTGTGGCGGCAGAATGATCAATCTAATTGCAGTCACATAGTAATCCAGGTAAAGTTCCTAAATAAAAAGTCCTTCCTTAGCACCTTGTTCAGACAGGGTAGGTAGGCCAAACGCGTTTCGGGGCATGGACAAGTGGGTACTAGCCCCTTCCTCAGTGGCTTACTCAGATGACAGGTCATTTATATAGGCAGCTCTGATTAATCAGATCAATCATGACCTGGACCATCCAGAGATGAGAAACATGGATAGAATCATATAATGGAGAAATAATGAACAGAACGTACTTTAAATAGGGAAAAATAAATGTAAGTAAAGTTGGTTAGAATAAGTAACCATTCACACACTCGGTGCAGTTTGGGTGCGGTTTTAGACACTAAGTGTGAAAAATAAAAAGGAAGAATAGAAATAAAATAAAATTTGAAAAAATAATAATAAAAATTTAATATATATATATTTTTTTTACCAGTATAGAAGAATAAACCGTTTTCTCCCCTAAAGAAAACCAAATAATTCCAGATTGCAATTAAGTCCTCTAGGTTCCAGACTTTCGAATTCAAAATTTTTTGGCTCTCTGCTTTGGATATCTGAATCATAAAACTGGGTTTGGTTACCTGTAGCCCTGAAAAAACTAGAGTAGATTGATCCCTACTGTGGTGTAAATAAAAATGTGCGGACAATGGATGTCTCATATTGTCCCTTTTAGTATTATAAATGTATTCAAGGTGAGGCTAGCAGAACACATTATGCAATCTTAATTACAATCTGGAATTATTTGGTTTTCTTTAAGGGTAGAGAAAGGTTTATTATTCTGTACTGGTAAAAAATATCTTTTTTTTTAATTTTAACTATTTTTATCTTTATTTTTATTTATTTATATTTAATTTTCATTAGTTTTTTCAATTTTTTTTTATTTCTATTCTATTATTCCTTTTTATTATTATTTTTTTTCTCACTTAGTGTCTAAAACCGCACCTAGTGTGAGAACTTTACTTACATTTATTTTTCCCTATTTAACCCCTTCCCGCAAATGGACGTTCATAAACGTCCAATACATTTTCTAGCACCATGTCCCGTGGCATGGTGATAGAATCGTCGTTACAGCTGTTCAGCTGAGCAGCTGACTGATGTTACTATGCGGCTGGGGACCAATCATAATGGTCCCCTGCTGCTGCTGATCATTGTCATTGGCCAGTCAGTAAGTGACAAGCGACTTGCTGGGTTTGCGGTGTTTACCGAATCTGAGAAACCCATTTCTCTCCCTGATCTTCTCAGATTCGGTAGTCTAACTGCAGACCCAGCAAAAGAGTCTAAAAGAAAGCAATTTAACCCCAGATTAACCCCCGATCACCCTTCAGATCCTGTGCCGGCAGCTCGCTCCCGTTCCTGCCAGTGAGATCATTGTCAGCGATCTCACATAAGTCCCTACCAGTGTGCCAAATCACATACATTCCCCCCCAAGTAAAAAATATAGCCCCCTGTGTGATCTGCTGCCTCCTGTTGTGGTGGCTTTAACTCAGTGTTCTTTTAGCTATCTTACTCCCGGCCAAATCCGTATACAGAATGTGTATATCGAAGCATAGAGAAATAAATTCAGACAGAGCCATTGTCGGTTTCAGATGCTTCTGCATTCTCTGTGCTTTCCACTGAGCTTTTATTTCAAATTGTTCAAGTTTATATCACCTTTGTCATTAACATAAGTTCCCACTCCCTGCTAGGGAACGTTCTAGCATTTAGGGAGTGAGCAAATAATATGGGGGATGTGCCTTGTCCTCGTGTCGCTCAACGTCCTGACCTGTTTTGCAGGCCTCTTTTGTTCAGTCTTCACACGATGGTGGGGGCCAAGATACCGGAAGGAGCAGAGGGGGAAGAGCAGATGGGGAAGGGGGGCTCCTAAATGAACATTTTTTTTTTTTACATGGAAGACAAAACTTAGATAAATCTATTACACTGTGACAGATCGCTGATCACTGTGAGCCTGCTACCTGATCTCAGGCTCCATTCTCAAATAATTTCTCCTCTGTGTGCCCCCAAATCATATACATACCCTCCCCCCCCCCACCCAAGTACAATATATTACCTCCTGAGAGATCTGCCGCCTCCAGCCCTGAGGATCTCATCTGTTCTCTATTCTATTCCTATACATATCCCCCCCCCAAAGTGTGCTGCCTCAGCGAAAAATCACTTACTGTGCAAAAAAATAAAATCCCGTCTAGTCCCTGCCACTAGATCTGTGCTGTCAGCGATCAAATCTGTGCTGTCAGTCAATAGTTTTGTGCTGTCAGTCATCAGATCTGTGCTGTCAGTCATCAGATCTGTGCTGTCAGTCAATAGTTTTGTGCTGTCAGTCATCAGATCTGTGCTGTCAGTCAATAGTTTTGTGCTGTCAGTCATCAGATCTGTGCTGTCAGTCAATAGTTTTGTGCTGTCAGTCAATAGTTTTGTGCTGTCAGTCATCAGATCTGTGCTGTCAGTCAATATTTTTGTGCTGTCAGTCATCAGATCTTTGCTGTCAGTCAATAGTTTTGTGCTGTCAGTGATCAGATCTGTGCTGTCAGTCAATAGTTTTGTGCTGTCAGTCATCAGATCTGTGCTGTCAGTCAATAGTTTTGTGCTGTCAGTCAATAGTTTTGTGCTGTCAGTCATCAGATCTGTGCTGTCAGTCAATAGTTTTGTGCTGTCAGTCAATAGTTTTGTGCTGTCAGTCATCAGATCTGTGCTGTCAGTCAATATTTTTGTGCTGTCGGTCATCAGATCTGTGCTGTCAGTCATTACGTCCGTGCAGTAATTTTTTAAATAAAAGAACCCCCCCCCCCTAAGGGTACGTTCCCACCTGGCGTATTTGCTGCTGCATATTTTATTTTCCCATTGAAGTCAATGGGTAGGAAAATTTGTAGCAGCAAAATACGCCAGGTAGGAATGCACCCTAAAAATGTAATTGTTAGTTGTTTGTTCAGTCCCGTACTGTCAGTCATTTAGTCCGTGTTGTCAGTCATCAGATCTGTGTAGTAATTGTTTTAACCCTTCCAACTTAAAAATAAAAAAATGTAATTACCACAAAGAAGAAGAAAAATCCGGCACTTTCACTTAATTCTGAACCATGGTGATAGCTTGAGATTGTAATTAGTGTTTAGTCTGTCTGGGCTTCTGTGGGTGGTGCTACACGCTACAAGGATATGCATGTAAAATGTAGTCACAAAAAGATAAACGGAGCGACTCACCCATTCGTAGAAAACTTGCAGCTGTATCACATCGCTGGCATGCGAAGACCGGGTAAAGACCAGAGCAAGGAGGTGGAAGATGTTACGGGGAAGATGTTACACATCACTGGCATTCGAAGACTGGGTCAAGACCTGAGCAGGGAGGCGGAAGATGTTACGGGGAAGATGTTACACATCGCTGGCATGCGAAGACTGGGTCAAGACCGGAGCAGGGAGGTGGAAGATGTTACACATCGCTGGTATGCGAAGACCAGGTCAAGACCGGAGCAGGGAGGCGGAAGATGTTATGGGGAAGATGTTACACATCGCTGGCATGCGAAGACTGGGTCAAGACCGGAGCAGGGAGGTGGAAGATGTTACACATCGCTGGTATGCGAAGACCAGGTCAAGACCGGAGCAGGGAGGCGGAAGATGTTACACATCGCTGGCATGCGAAGACCGGGTCAAGACAAGAGCAGAGAGGTGGAAGATGTTTCACATCGCTGGCATGCAAAGACCGTAGCAGGGAGGTGGAAGATGTTATGGGGAAGATGTTACACATCGCTGGCATGCGAAGACCGGGTCAAGACCGGAGCAGGGAGGCGGAAGATGTTACGGGGGAATCAGGCGTCGGACCACGGCCGTATCACACCGTTTGGTGCGATACGGCTGTGGCCCGACGCCTGATTCCCCCGTAACATCTTCCGCCTCCCCGCTCCGGTCTTGACCCGGTCTTCGCATGCCAGCAATGTGATACAGCTGCAAGTTTTCTACGAATGGGGGAGTCGCTCCGCTTATCTTTTTGTGACTACAAAAAAATTTAATTGTTAGTTGAGTTATCTGTCAGTCATCTGATCCGTTTTCTCAGATCTGTGTAGTAGTAGTAAAAAAAAAAACATGGCACAACGTAGTGCTGGGCGATATGACCAAAAATGAGTATCACAGTATTTTTCTAAAGTATCTCGGTATCACGGTATTTCACGGTATTTTTTTTTTTTTTACATTGAGACTTGCATTGAGGTGGCATAGCGTAACTAAATGGGCTTTTGGAACTGAATGATCTGAACACTGGGGCACTGGAGTACCCTTTTAAATAGATGTAACAAACAACCCTACAGCCTCCAGCTGTTGCAAAACTACAACTCCCACAATGTTGGACTATATAGTAGTGTATAGTATAGGTCAGTGTTCCAGCTGTTGCAAAACTACTACTCCCAGCATGCCCGGACCCCTGTCCATCCCGGAACCCTGACTCACCTTCCCAGTTGCTGGAGGGAGGGTGAGCGGGGCCATCCATTCTTCCTGTAGTGTCCGGCGGCATTCCGGGTGGAGGGTGAACCGGTCCGGGCTGTCCTTCTTCTCCGGGGGTCCTCTTCTCCAATCCGGGCAGGCTCCGGCCTAGTAACGCTGCATAGACGCCGCTGCGCAGTGACGTCCGTGCGCAGCGACGCACCTGACGACACGGTGGGTGGGGGGAGGGGCCCGACCGGTATAGCGGTATGGGCAAAAATCCATACCATGGGAGAAGAAAAAAAACGGTATCCGGTTCATACCGGTAAACTGCCCAGCACTAGCACAACGTTATTACAGCGCAGAGGAGGCCTTCGCTATGATATTCAATGATACAGACAGCGAAGATGAAATTATACTGTAATAGATTTATCTATGTGAAAAAAAAATTTCATTTAGGAGCCCCCCTTCACCATCTGTTTTCCCTCTCTGCTCCTTCCGGCATCTGCTCTGGCCCCCACCATCGTGTAGAGGAAGTGGAGTGCCACGAGGACAAGGCACATTCCTCAGGATATTTGCTCACTCCCTATATGCTAGAACATCCCCCTCGTGAGGGTGGGAACTTATGTTAATGACAAAGGTGATATAAGCTTGAACGATTTGAAATAAAACTCAGTGGACAGCACACAGAGAACGCTGAAGCATAATGGCTCTGTCTGAATTTATTTCTCTATGCTTCGGTATATACACTCTGTATACGGATTTGGCCGGGAGTAAGTTAGTTACAAGAAAGCTGAGTTAAAGCCACCACAGATGTCGCCCAACGTGGGGCCTGGACTATAGGCCTCATGTGAAGGTCGCAATACCCAGACCAGACGACTGCAGGCGGATGCAGATGGGATTTGATCAACTCCAGGCGAACGGTAGGACATACTTGTACCTTGTCAAAAGTACCCATGTCTCCCCTTTGTTTTGTCTTACTGGTCTGGACGACTAACACGTGACCTATCAGAGAAGAGACATTTAATAATTCTCGTCCAGAGCCAATTACCCATGTATCTATTATCATAATGTAACTATCTGCTACCCGAGTGTGTATGAGGTGTGAATAAGTGGAATTGGGACTGTTCATTGGGGAGTTGAGTTGCGGAGTACGTTGTCATAAATAAGCATTGGGATGTTTAGGCATCATCAGAATGTTTAGGACAAAGTCGTAAATAGATAAGTGATCTAGGACGGATAGGGTTCTGGTTGCCTGGTATAAAGTCATAATTAGAGCTTATCTAGGACTGGGGGTACAAGGGATTTTCCCGGCAATAGCAGATTCCTGGAACTTGTCCCATTGCAACTGATAGAATATGTGATATGTGTCTTGTATTGTGTGTCCATGGATTATTGTTAAATTAGCTAATTCAGACGAAGAGGGGGAAATAACTTCCCTTCTAATACTAGATCTAATGTATTAGTGTTTTAAGGATATCTCCTAAAAGTACAACAAGGTTTTTTGAGAGGGCTCTAGTTGGCAACAGCTGGAGGCACCCCAGGGTTTGTGGGCTCTTTGAAGGAGACAGAGGGGGCTATAGCTGAAGAGAGCTGCAGGGCTTTGGAATGTGCAGAAGTCACCTGATACTCACTGATAGAATTGCATATGGAGAGGAAGTGGGGGAAGGGAATTGCACAAAAGTAGTATAGAAAGAAAATGCAGTTTGATGGAAAGCATGTGGCGAGTTCAAAATGGAATTGATAAATTATAGATATTAAGGCAGTTGCAAGTTTGAAATATATTGATGGTTGATAAGATAAGAAGGTTTATATATATATATATATATATATAGCAGTGTAATATACAGTTATATATAAAAGCGTGATTCTTAAGAACAATTGTGATTTGACTTACTTATACTGTAACCATCTGAATGGATATAGATAGGCAAAAGAATGTGAGGTGAATAGATAGGCATAAGGTGTTGGCTGAAAGTATGATGCAAATATTTAGGTATTGAAGTTAACACCGATGTACAGACATACATTTGTTTATAAACTGGTGATAGGATGGTGAGAATTATCATATTTTCAATTAAGAGAGCCTGTGTATAAAGCAGGGGGGAGGGCGTGTGAAAATTGAACTGTCCATGAGGCTGCTAGTCTCTGCCACATGCTTATTCTGTATGGGGGGCAGCCATGTTACCTCTCCCAAAAGTGAAGTTCCTCCCCCAGCAGCCATTTTAGCTCATGCAATTAGTTCTCACCTCCACTCCCCTGCAGCCATTTTAACACACCTAGTCAAGTGAAACATATATGATAAATTAGGAATACACGGAGTATGACCAGTGAATGGATTTAGGTGAAACTGTGTATGTACATGATTATGTCATAATTAACCTATTTGATGATATTTTATTATCTCTAAATAAGTTTGTTTTCACAGGAGTGTAAGATGGATAAAAAAAAAAAAGGAAATTTATAAGGAAATGCAATTTTTTTTTTTTTCATAATACTTTATTGTTTTCCAATAATACAATACAAAGAACAAAAAAAAAAGGACAACAATATACAACATGACAAACACATTTGGAAGGGCGGGGGTAAGGGGAAATAACCCACATTTACTTGCCCCACCCACCCTGACTCTAAAAACATACCTACATTCACACCTAGTCCTGTACCCTTCCTCAATCCAATCTTCTCTCCCTCTCCAGGTATATTTATAACATGGTGATGTAAAGCACTCTATAATGCTCTATAGCCTATACGGCACTATACCCCTCTTATCTCTTTTATTTTTTCTATCCAATTGTCCCACATGCTGCATTTTGCATCCAGATGGATCAAACTGTCTATTTTATCTAGTCTAAGTCTTTCCACTGTGCATACGTGGGTCAGAGAGTTTAAAATTTCTATTATGCTGGGGACTTTAGTGGACTTACAGTTTTTTGCTACTGCCGTACGGACCACAGATAACACGTGGAAACTTATAGCCCTGTCTTTAAATAGAAGTTTGTCCAAGCCGATATTCAGGAGAGCCATCCCAGGACCCCATTCTATTTGTTTTCCTAAGATATTATTTATATTTATTTATATTTTTATTGCTTCCCATAAGGGCT
The DNA here is from genome assembly GCF_029499605.1 of Hyla sarda. Lineage (NCBI taxonomy): Eukaryota > Metazoa > Chordata > Amphibia > Anura > Hylidae > Hyla > Hyla sarda. The sequence continues at coordinate 1,519,984 of NC_079190.1, forward strand.
GTATCACTCGGCAGCTCCACCAAATATGTAAAAGTGTGCCCTGAGTAAGGAAATACAATTAACTGTCTGATTATATTATAGGAGTAACGAGAGAAGTTTGGCCAAGGAGAATAAAATAAAACGTAAAATAAATGAAAAAGTGATCACTGTCTAATTAATGAATATTACTTTAAGCATTTAAAATGAGCTATTTGTTTATTGATGAAGATGATTTTTCCCAATTTTTGAAAGAGCTCTGTCTATTTTGATTCTTTTACATTTTGTTTTTGGTGAGAATGTGGTGTGTTGTATGTTGAGTATTTGTAAATGTTGGTATTGTTACATGTGTATGGTATGTCTCCATGTAGGCACTGATTGCTCAAGAATTTTTGAGAAATGACCAAACTGAAAGGAAGACAAAAAGCCAGACTCAAAGGGGTGGTGACCAGTGACATAGAGGAGTGGGAGGAGAAAGGCGGGACTTATAGGAAGATTGACAGAACAGCCTTGGTCTAATGAAACACAGCCACATTAAATTGAGGGAACTACAAATCTACTGTTTAAACTTGAATGTGTTATAGTATCTGCATACACAATGTGATATACCTATACATTCTACATTATATTTATTTGAATAACATCAATTTTAAGTGGATAACTTTATAAGGATATTTAGTGTAATACGAAGATGCTGATTGTCTTAACCCCTTAAGGACCAATACAAATAAACCTGTACGCCCCTGAAAGACCAGGCCTGTTTTTTCAAATCGGGGATGTCTGTCTTTATTAGAGAATAACTCTGGTAACGTTTTGCCAATCACGATAATTCTGACATTGTTTTTTTGTCACAAGTTGTCCTTCATGTACATAGTAAAAGTAGCTGATATCATTTGTAGTTTTTTTTTACAATGCAAAAAATCATGACATTTTTACCAAAAATTACGATTTTTTGCTATTTTAACACTAATAGGTTGCATATATTTATACATACTGACCAAATAGTTTATGAAACTTATACTTTCAGATGTCTACTTTATTTTGACATCATTTTTTTGTTTTTAATTAACATTTTAAATTAGTTAGAAGCCTAACAATTTAACTTGAAATTTTGAAAATTTGAAAAGTACATCTTTTTTTGTGTGCTATGCAAGGTTTGCAGAAATTAAAAGGTAGTAGAACATAGGAACACCCCCCCCCCCAAATGACCCCATTTTAAAAACTAGACCCCTCAAGGTATTCGCTAGGGGGTACAGTGAGTATTTTAACACCATAGTTTTTTGGCAGGAATTATTACAAAGTCAGTGTTAAAAATTCGAAATTTGCAATTTTTCACAAATGCATCATTTTGGGGGCATATTTTTTGTACATCACTTCTGATATTGAAAGAAATGCCCCCTATATTTTATTTAACTGCTTGTCCCATGTTCGGAAATACCCCCGCTTTGGCCATATATGGTTCCTTGGCCGCGTGGTAGGACTCAGAAGGAGAGGAGCGCCATTTGGCTTTCAGGGCAGAACAGTACCCCCAACCCCACAAGTGACCCCATTTATATACCGCACCCCTACAAGTTATTGGCTGCACCAGGGACCACTCTGATTGGTCCTTGGTCGGCTGGCAGTATAACGTGTCTGTCTGTGACAGTTCAGGCTCCTGATGGATATATCCGCCATGTTGTGGGAATAAGCACCCGCTCATGGCAAATATATCCATCACTGCTGCGGCTGGGTAGCTCAGTGTGTCCGCTCATGACTGCTGCCGCTATGAGTGGACACACAAAGCTACCCAGCTGCAGCAGGGAGCTCATTCCCGTGACTGCTGCATAATATGTAGGATCACATGGTGGACATCCGCAGCATATTACATGTCCGCCAATGCGATCCTACACATTATGCATTTTTTTTAATTAGGTTCATTTAATAAATGTATTTTATATATATATATATATATATATATACATACATATATATACATATATATATATATATATATATATATATATATAAATTTTTTATTTTTTATTTATTTATTTTTACACTTTTATTACTTTTTATTTATTTTTACACTTTTATTTTATTTATTTATTTTTACACTTTTTAATGCTTTGGAATACTTAATATTCCAAAGCTTTGCAGTTATATGCTGTCTGCCAGTTTTCACTAGCAGGCAGCCTCTGGCACGTCCTACAGGCAATACCCAGGGCAGACCTGGGGGTCTTTGTAGGACCCCCGGCTGCCCAGGTATGCCGCAGCACCCCGCGATGCTCCGGGGTGCTGCAGGAGAGACAGAGGGAGCCCCCTCCCTCTGTCAGAACGCCTTACAGCGCGCGGTCACTTCTGACCGCGGCTGTAAGGGTTAAACTGTCGGGAGTGAAGTGAACTTCACTCCCAGCAGTGCGGCAGGTCCCGGCCAGCCGCGGCCACACACAGCTCCCCGCGATCGCGATGCGGGGTGCTGCAGGAGTGACAGAGGGAGCCCCCTCCCTCTGTCATAACACTTACAGCCCGCGGTCACTTCCGACCGCGGCTGTAAGGGTTAAAACTGCCGGGACCGAAGTTTACTTCGGTCCTGGCAGTGCCGCAGGGTCCCGGCTGTGTGATACAGCCGAGTCCCTGCCGCGATCTCGTGGGTGCACTGGGCAGCACCCACGAGAATAATGGACGAGTATAGACGTCCAGGTGCCAGAACGCCCGCCAACCTGGACGTCTATACTCGTCCATGGTCGTTATCGGGTTAAACTTATATATAAAAAAACAAAAAACTCAAGAGCCATGATAGGATATCGGAGAATCCGTGGTTGATGCTGAGTCATAAATGTAAGTCTGTTCCAAGTAATGTAAAGATGTAATACATAAGACAGGATATATGGTGACCACACGCAGAATGAAGTTCTACTGCAATAAACCACCCGATCTGAGCTGGTGGTTCAGAGAAGTAGAGTTGAAGGTATTCACTGTGTGTAAGATATCTGAAGGTATGACACAATGAGTACGGGTACACTTTAATTACCACCCACAAGTATGGGCCTATTGATGTAAGAGTGTTGTTGAATCTGTAAATTTGTAATTCAAGTGTTCAAAGTCCGAGAGCTGCCAGAGAAAGTGGCCATCGTGAAGATCAGAGCCACATGAAGGAAACAGCCCCAGAAGCCAAGGGGCCTGAATGGTGAAGGAGGCTGCCAAGGCTACAGCGCTCCTGTTCCCCCACAATGATGGTACAAAGTGTACAGGTGGATGGGCAATGTGGAATTTTCTGGTTAGGTCTCTTGCAGGAACCAGCTATGCATGCTGAGAGAGACCAATGGAAGAAGAAACAGGTGGTACAGGGCAAAGACGGCATCCGGAAAGAGTTGGTAAGAAAATGTATGTGCCAGCAGTTTTGTACCCCATGGTAACATATATGACCCCATACACTAAGCAGAGGGGAGCTATGTCCATAGTAATGTCAGTACATGGATTCATCAATGCAGAAAGGAGGTTTGTACAGACGTCATCATTTACATCTGACATATGACCTAGGTAAAACAATAAAGGTACCTGACCAACACGCTCCATAAACATCTTACCTGTTTCAGAGAATATGAGTAGACTTCATCTAACTGCCTGGGGTAGGTCAATATCAGTATCTCCTTGTCTAATTGTACTGATCCCTAACCATATATACAGTAAAGTATACAATTAAGAACCTTTTGTGAAACTGTACCTAGTTCAGATTCTGTAATTGTCACCCATTTCTTCAAAACCTAAATGTGAGGAAAGAGAAGATTGCATATGATGATCCCGTATAGATGTATCTCTGATAACTGTTAAATCTATGAATGTGCATAACCATGGGAAAGATAATCACAATGGATTGTTAGGATGTGACGTTGTATGAGGAGAATCAGTAGGTGAACATGTACAAATAGCGGGGTGCAACAAGTACTTCAGTGAGTAATAATGTTATAAAGGAAAGGAATACTTGGTGTAAGATTATAGAAAGGATAGACCTAGCTAGCGGGATGAGTAAATGGTAACTATCGTAAAGTATGGGATACTTGGGGATATAAAGTTTAGAGTTAAATTAGAAAGGAATTAAACTGGGGAATACACATTAGTCAAGACACGTCTGCCTATACACACTTCCATTACCGAAAAAGAAATCTAAACCACACTGTAGAGGAAAACGTGCAGCCCCTGCTGGGAGTTTTGATCCCTTTGTGTATATTGATGTTAAAGGAGTCCCTAGGGGGGCCCCAGATGAGTTTTATAGCTATAGGTCAAGTAAAAAGCCGGAGTTGAGTCAATAATATCCCAAATTTCCATGAGTAAAATTAATTATATCTATTATAACCAACAAAGATTAATACCTTTCTTTTTTAACAAGTCTGTTTTTATTTTTTTACATAACAGTAATCAAAATACAATGATAACAATGAATAGGATCTTCACAATGTATTCTCTTTGCCGGATAAAGCAATAAGCAGTCGGAATGGTACATATATGCAGTATACATAGCCGTTTACAAAGAAAAGAGACAAGCACAGATATGTCATCCTGGAAAGATCCTATTATTAAAAACACAAATATCTACAAACAAAACAAGTCACGTGAATCGAGCTGGTGAAGGACTTGTTACCCATAAGTGAAAGAGAGTAGTGAGCTAGCTAAGATAGCTAAGGGTTCATTAGTTAAAGTCTGATCTCTAGGAGGAGGGAAGTTAGATAAGTATATCAGTGTGGAGGGGGGGGGGGGGGGTCGGGAAGGGATATGCCAGGAAGTCCTGTGTGGTGTAACACGCCTGGAGATTATACACTGCGGTGGTCTATTCGTGAGGTCCAGATACTTTGAATCTGTTTAATTGGAGGGCAATGGTGTAGAGAGGGACTGTGTCATGCAAAGGCGCTTATACGAGAGCCAGGGTCCCCATAACATTTCAAACTTGCCATGGGTGAGAGATGACCAGCTGGATAGTTCCTCCATTCTGCATATTTGATTCAACTTCTCCATCCATTGTGTTTTTGTGGGAGGTACGGTTTGTCGCCGTAATTGGGGAATAAGAGCCTTAGCTGCTGCTATCATGTGGGTAGGCAGGGACTTGTTCGAGGGTTTTAAGGAAGGCATGGGTAGGGCCAGGGCTATGACAGCCATTTAGAGCGTGATCGAACTTTTACGCACCGTATAAATTTTATCCTCCACCGCCTACCAATAAGGTTGGATTATCGGGCAACTCCACCAAATGTGTGTTAGATTGCCCTCGCCCCCCCCCCCCCCCCCACACACACACCTCCAACAGGAGCTAGAGTTCAGGAGACCAAGTCTGCACAGCACTTCGGGTGTTTTGTACCATCGAGAGAGTAATTTAAAATGGTTCTCTTGTAGTTTGACACACCGAGAGAATCCATGAGAATTGCGAAGGACAAACCTCCTCTGTTCATCTGTGAGTTGGATTTTTAATTCTGTTTCCCAAGAGTGCAAAGATTAATACATTTCTTTGTAAATGCTCTTTAAGGTCAGGCCGAACAACTAAGAGCCACATCCGCTAAAATATTCCAAAATGGTACGGCATTATATATGATGTATGGTGTAAAAGGAAAAAGGGGGTATACAAGATGTTTGGGAGATTTGTTGCGCATATATCTCAGCCAGTATAGGACCGGTAAAATAACCATACTCATAATTCTAATAATCTTGCTGTGTTGTGTTTTGCCTGGCCTAAAGAAGAAGAAGTGTGAGACGACCGACAAGAATTCCACGCCAGTGATGACAAATGTGGACTTTGAGATTACAGATGAAGCCTATACCCCATTACAGAGCTTCAATGCCATCTATAACACCAGTGACCCATAGGGACAGCATCTGACTCCATATGTGTAAAGTCTGAGGCTAAGGGGGTCCATGGATAAGCCAAGTACAGTGAAACGTTCGAGAAAACACATTGGGGCAGATGAGTTAGGATGCTGGAAAATTGGTAATTTTAGGGGGGACTGTGATAGATTTTTATGTGTGTATATGAAAATTTTATATACTGTAGATGTAAAATGCCCATTTAGGATGAAGACACCACATTCCTGTTACTTGTTCTCTCCTCCTCTATCTGCTCTCTCTCATATCCCCCCTCCCATCATCTGAAGACTTTGAACAAAGAGAGCCCGAGAAAGACTCAGGAGTGGCATGCCTTTCCCCCTAGCAGGGGGTGGGAACTTATGTAAATGACAGAGGTTATATAAGCTTGAACGATTTTAAATAAAGGTCAGAGTGTGGAAAGCACAGAGAATGCATAAGCATCTGAAACCGATAAATGGCTCTGTTTCATTTACTTCGCTATATATATTCTGTATACGGATTTGGCCGGGAGTATGATAGCTACAAGAGCACTGATAAAAAATCCACGTCACCAGTATAAAGGGAACCCTGAAGAGTGACCTCTTCAGTCTGTACAAAAGAGAGCCGGAAGGTACAGACATGGCGGAGAGCAGCGTTCCACGTGGCGTGTGCCCCCAGATGGCAACGGAACAACGGAAAGTTGCGGCTGTCTTCCCCCACTGCCCGATGATGACGACGGCTGGCTGGAAACTCCTCCAGGAGACACCGCAGGGACACCTGGAGCTCCTTCACCGGTGAGACTGTCCCCTCACCATCGGACATGGGGTTCGTGGGCTGAGATGCCAACGGAGGAATCCTCTGTCAGCACACCGTCAGAGGCTGCCTTCTCTTCCTCCACTAGCCCTCCACTAGGCTGCCTTCTCTTCCTAGTGATATTCCAGCTTTAGACATCTTAGCATCCCGCCGCCAGGACCCCCGCGATATCCATGCAGTAAACACATTCTGTGCCGGCTGCTGCTCCAGTCTCCAGGACTGGAGACATGACGCCACGTCCCCTCCATTCATGTCTATAGGAGGGGGCATGATGACATGAATGGAGCGGGTGCGGTGTGAAGTCACGAGGGGGTGTGGCATGAGGTCATGTCTCCAATCACGGAAACACAGAGGTTTTCGAGACTGGAGCAGCAGCTTGCACAGAATGCGGGTGCTGCACGGAGATCGCGTAGGGTCCCAGAGGCGGGCCCCCTGCGATCAGACATCATATCCCTTATTATTTGGATCTTTAAAGCTGGAATACCCCTTTAAACTCAGCATCTACATAAAGCCCAATAATGTAACCTAAGTTCCTGATGATTCTCCAGAGAAAGAACGGCCCCTGTCCCCACCTCAGAGGCGCCCACGTCAACTGCAGTTCCACATGTGGATGTCGCAATGCATGACCAGACAAAAACATTTTCTTGAGGGTGGAGAAGGCTTCAAGGGCCACAATCCACTGGGTTGACTCTCTATAAGCAGCCACCTTGGGAGGTAAGTAATGGCTGCCCGTACTCAGTTGCCCCGAGCAGACAACCCTCCAGTAATCACTCAAGAAAATCACAAGTTTATTGTACCGACAAAGTCAACTCGTGACCACGTTTCATTCATTTCCTGAACATTTACCTATTTTTGTGGGAATAGCAGATCCCTCTATTGAGTCTTGTAAAATTAACATATATGTTTGGAAAATGGACTGAACTTAGTCACTAGTTGACTACTTTGGTCCATTAAACTCAATGGGCCCTTTGGGAGGGGTACTGTCTGATCGCAGGGGTCCCACCGCTGGGGACCCCTGCGATCTTGGCTGCTGTACCCCGCATTCATTTACAGTGTCGTGTGCAACGCCGAAGGCTCATGACGTCACGGCCAGACCCCTCAATGCAAGTCTATGGGAGAGGGCGTGACGGCTTTGGATAGGGGAAAAGATGTCTAGGGGCGGAGTACCCCTTTAAACATTACTAACCTATTTTGGCAGGTTGCCAGTGTATGCCGTGAACATAAAGGCAAAAGTTGATGGGAGCATAGCCTGGTACTTTATTTTGGGCAAATTGATCCAGGAGCAGAGATTTTTGTCAAAGGCGGGAGTATACCTTACACCTCGGTTCACATGCTCTAGGCCACCATTCCCAGCACCAGACCCAACAAATATTAACTGAGCAGAGAGGCATACAGTGCACGCCTCATCGCTCAGTACCTACAGAAGTTGGGACTCCTGTCCTTAACAGGAGTCCTTGCTCCTGTATGTTATTTCCGTGGTGCCTCATGCTGGTAGTGTAAGGTGCTAAAGAAACTTTATACAATGTTTATGTTGCTGCTTAGTTAAAGGGAACCCGTCAACTAGATTTTCCCCTTTAAACTGCCCCCTAGTAACCTTATAAATCATATGTGTCAAACTCACAGCCCCACTTGCCCAATCCGCCCCCCCCACAGCATTTTATGTGGCCAGCCAGCGAGGTTCAGAAGTATTTCAGAGCTTGTAGCCACTTCCAGTGCTGAAACACAGAAGATGCAGCCTGCGCAAGCACTTTTCACCCCCATGCGAGGTGTTTTCTGTATCGGGAGAAATTGGGCTTCAAATTTTGGGGGGTATTTTCTGCTATTACCCTTTTTAAAAATGTAAAATTTTTGGGAAACCAAGCATTTTAGGTAAAAAATATATATATTTTTTTTACATATGCAAAAGTCGTGAATCACCTGTGGGGTATTAAGGTTCACTTTACCCCTTGTTACGTTCCCTGAGGGGTCTAGTTTCCAAAATGGTTTTTTTTGCTGTCCTGGCACCATAGGGGCTTCCTAAATGCGGCATGCCCCCCAAAAACCATTTGTCGCTCCTTCCCTTCTGAGCCCTCTACTGCGCCCGCCGAACAATTAACATAGACATATGAGGTATGTGCTTACTCAAGAGAAATTGGGTTTCAAATACAAGTAAAAATTTTCTCCTTTTACCCCTTGCAAAAATTCAAAAATTGGGTCTACGAGAACATGGGAGTGTAAAAAATGAAGATTTTGAATTTTCTCCTTCACTTTGCTGCTTTTCCTGTGAAACACTTGAAGGGTTAATACACTTACTGAATGTCATTTTGAATACTTTGGGGGGTGTAGTTTTTATAATGGGGTCATTTGTGGGGTATTTCTAATATGAAGACCCTTCAAATCCACTTCAAAACTGAACTGGTCCCTGAAAAATAGTGAGTTTGAAAATTTTGTGAAAAATTTCAAAATTGCTGCTGAACTTTGAAGCCCTCTGGTGTCTTCCAAAAGTAAAAACTCATAAATTTTATGATGCAAATATAAAGTAGACATATTGTATATGTGAACCCAAAAAAAATATATTTTGAATATCCATTTTCCTTACAAGCAGAGAGCTTCAAAGTTAGAAAAATGCAAAATTTTCATTTTTTCCATCAAATTTTGGGATTTTTCACCAAGAAAGGATGCAAGTTACCATAAAATTTTACCACTAAGTTAAAGTAGAATATGTCACGAAAAAACAATCTCGGAATCAGAATGATAACTAAAAGCATTCCAGAGTTATTAATGTTTAAAGTGACAGTGGTCAGAATTGCAAAAAACGCTCCGGTCCTTAAGGTATAAAATGGCCTGGTCCTTAAGGGGTTAAACGGGCGGAATTGCATTCTAGATGGTTTGTGGCTTAACAGACAGAAAGAGGGGGTTCGTGGCACACTGCATGGAAGGATAGAGGATAACAAAGTTAAAATTCATGTCCACAACCGTGCCACAATTGAACAACTCCACCAGGTGTGGTATAAAGTGCCTCTCTGACCACAGCCGCGAAAGCAGAGTGGTGAAACCTGGGGATATATTGTATGGAGAAGTGTCGGTTCTCTATAAGAACGGTGCAGGATACGTAAAGAAGTTTCCATTAAGGATACCTGCCAACTACCCTTCCTGATGACAAGTAATCTCTCCACTGTGTAGTCGTGAGGGTCGAATGCAGATCAGCCTCCCAGTCCAACATAAATTTAAGCTTGGCATCCAGTGGAGGAGCATTAAAATGAGCATATAACAGGGAAAGTAAACCGGACATACCTGGCATGTATAGCATGTGGCGTTCAAAGGGAGTAGATAAAAGTATCAACCTCTGGGAAAGCTGAGTATTGTAAAAGGATAAAATCTGTCGCGCCCTGAAGTGCTCTCGGTCAGGGATTGCATGAGTAGTGCATAGTGCAGTGAGAGTAGGGAGAGAGCATCCAATCAGTATATCATGGAAGCATGTAAGATTGTGTGTCTGCCACCAATGAAATGTGCTAGGAGTGAGCCCAGGAGAAAAAGAAGGGTTAAGTAGAAAGGGGAACAGACTGCAGAGCGAACTTAAAGCGAACCTGACGCCAGAGAGAGAGAGAGAATACAAAACAACCCTAGCAGAGGAGGGGAGGATGGCGGAGATAGGGGTCGAGGACCACATGAAAGCTGACAGAGAGTATGGGGAGACCAAGGACTCCTCAAGGAAGACCCATCTTGGCTTACCCTCTTACCCATCTTGGCTTACCCTCTTACCCAACCAGCAGACATGATGCTGCCCCCACCATGATCACTGTAGGGATGGTATTGGGCAGGTGATGGGCAGTACCTGGTTTCCTCCAGACATGATGCTGCCCCCACCATGATCACTGTAGGGATGGTATTGGGCAGATGATGGGCAGTGCCTGGTTTCCTTTAGACATGATGCTGCACCCACAATGATCACTTTAGGGATGGTACTGGGCAGGTGATGGGCAGTACCTGGTTTCCTCCAGACATGATGCTGCCCCCACCATGATCACTGTACAAGAAAAGAACAATCACCTTCAAGGAAGGGTGGAGCTCAGGCACTGAAGGATCAGGCAAGTCTCAGGACACAGGACAACAATACGTTTATTCCCAGTATGCAACGCGTTTCGCGCATATGCGCTTCATCAGGCATGCCTGATGAAGCGCATATGCGCAAAATGCGTTGCATACTGGGAATAAACTTATTGTTGTCCTGTAACCTGAGACTTGCCTGGTCCTTCAGCGCCTGAGCTCCACCCTTCCTTGGAGGTGATCGTTCTTTTCTTGTGCTTAAATTGTGGAGCGGCAGCAGAGGATCACCTTATACACCCTTTTCCATGTTGTGCTGGCTTATGCACAACTTGTTTTGGTAAGCGCTACTTTACATTGAGTGTTTTGTATGATCTGACGTTATTACACTATGGAGCGCTCCTTTTTTGTCTTTTTCATGATCACTGTAGGGATGGTATTGGACAGGTGATGGGCAGTGCCTGGTTTCCTCCAGACATGATACTGCCCCCACCATGACCACTGTAGGGATGGTATTGGGCAGGTGATGGGCAGTGCCTGGTTTCCTCCAGACATGATGCTGCCTCCACCATGATCACTGTAGGGATGGTATTGGGCTGGTTATGGGCAGTGCCTGGTTTCCTCCTGACATGATGCTGCCCCCACCATGATCACTGTAGTGATGGTATTGGGCAGTTGATGGGCAGTGCCTGGTTTCCTCCAGACATGATGCTGCCCCCCCCCCCCCCCCATGATCACTGTAGGGATGGTATTGGGCAGTGTCTGGTTTCCTTTAGACATGATGCTGCCTCCACCATGATCACTGTAGGGATGGTATTGGGCAGGTGATGGGCAGTGCCTGGTTTCCTCCAGACATGATGCTGCCCACACCATGATCACTGTAGGGATGGTATTGGGCAGTACCTGGTTTCCTCCAGACATGATGCTGCCCCCACCATGATCACTGTAGTGATGGTATTGGGCAGTTGATGGGCAGTGCCTGGTTTCCTCCAGACATGATGCTGCCCCCCCCCCCCCATGATCACTGTAGGGATGGTATTGGGCAGTGTCTGGTTTCCTTTAGACATGATGCTGCCTCCACCATGATCACTGTAGGGATGGTATTGGGCAGTGCCTGGTTTCCCCCAGACATGATGCTGCCCCCACCATGATCACTGTAGGGGTGGTATTGGGCAGGTGATGGGCTGTACCTGGTTTCCCCCAGACATGATGCTGCTCCCACCATGATCACTGTAGGGATGGTATTGGGCAGTGCCTGGTTTCCTCCAGAAATGATGCTGACCCCACCATGATCACTGTAGGGATGGTATTGGGCTGGTTATGGGCAGTGCCTGGTTTCCTCCTGACATGATGCTGCCCCCACCATACTTCACTGTAGGGATGGTATTGGGCAGGGGATGGGCAGTACCTGTTTTCCTCCAGACATGATGCTGCCCCCACCATGATCACTGTAGGGGTGGTTTTGGGCAGTGCCTGGTTTCCCTCAGACATGATGCTGCCCCCACCATGATCACTGTAGGGGTGGTATTGGGCAGGTGATGGGCTGTGCCTGGTTTCCCCCCAGACATGATGCTGCCCCCACCATGATCACTGTAGCGATGGTATTGGGCAGGTCATGGGCAGTACCTGGTTTCCTCCAGACATGATGCTGCCCCCCCCCCCCCCCATGATCACTGTAGGGATGGTATTGGGCAGTGCCTGGTTTCCTCCAGACATGATGCTGCCCACACCATGATCACTGTAGGGATGGTATTGGGCAGGTGAGGGGCAGTACCTGGTTTCCTCCAGACATGATGCTGCCCCCACCATGATCACTGTAGGGATGGTATTGGACAGGTGATGGGCAGTGCCTGGTTTCCTCCAGACATGATGCTGCCCCCACCATGATCACTGTAGGGATGGTATTGGGCAGGGCCTGGTTTCCTCCAGACATGATGCTGACCTAACCATGATCACTGTAGGGATGGTATTGGGCAGGTGATGGGCTGTGCCTGGTTTCCCCCCAGACATGATGCTGCCCCCACCATGATCACTGTAGAGATGGTATTGGCAGGTAATAGGCAATGCCCAGTTTCCTCCAGGCATCTTCCATGTGTTATTCCTGAGGAGGCTTCTTTCTGGCCCAGATTGTGGTGGAGGCTGCAGTGATGTTCTGGACCTCCTGGAAGTTTCTTCCATCTGCACACAGGATCTTTTGGAGGTCAGTGCCCATTGGGTTCTTGGTCTCCTCTATTACCTAGACCCTTCTCCCCCAATTACTTAATTTGGTGGGCGGCAGCTCTAGGAAGAGTCCTGGTTGTTCCTTCTTCTTCCATGTAAGAATTATGGAGGCCACTAAGCTCTTGGGAATATTCAGTAGAAACATCTCCAGGATGATTGAAAGAAATAGAAGAGCCCAGAGCTAAATCCCCAGTGCCATAATAAAAGAGTATGAATATTTATGTCCTTGTAAATTTTATATATTTGCAAAAATATCTACAATTCTGTTTTCACATTCTCATTATGGGTTTTTACTGAGAGCAGAATGATGGAGGAAACATGATTTTATTTATTTTAGCACAGTATAAAGGGCCCTGTAAGTGCTCAAATAGTCATAAAATAAAAATTAAATAAATTAAAATGAAATAAAAATAATTTATTTCAACAACAATTGTTTTTATTTTTTGGAAGTGCTAAAAAATACACATACAAGGTATCACTACAATTGTAACAACATATGCAATAAAGTGAATGAATAAATAAAGATATATATATATATATATATATATATATATATATATATATATATACACGCCTACCATTAGAGTAATCTGTTATAGACAATACTATTTATGTTTTTGAAGTGTTTTTTTTATCCAGTTCTACCCTACCTCCTCCTGCCTCTACTATTTCTTTTTTTTTTTTACTGTAATTTTTATTAAATTTTTCACATAAGAAACAAATCAAACAAAAAATACTCCATAAGAAGTAGCACAGAAGGTCGTCAGACCCAAATTAACGGGTCACAAAACATAGAGAATGGGCACAAAATGAAGCAATAGCATATCAACACATGTAGGTCTTAGCCGGCTAGAACAGCCCAAGAGTATATATGAAGTAGATATAAGTAACCAAGTCACCTCTTCAAGTGACACGAACTAGGAGGACAAATCACAAACAAAACAAACATGGGTAGAGGGAGACACAACTACAAACAACTACAAGAACAATACAGAAGACCAAACACAAGACCCAAAAGGAGGAATTGGAGGGGGAGAATAGAAGAAGAGAAAAAGAAGACAAGAGTGAAAGCAAAGAATAATACTGCTACACTCACGGAGGTTGACGATCAGAAAAGCGATCCCAAGGGGCCCACACAGAGAGAAATACAGGCGTAGAGTTTTTTTTAAAGAAGCTGTAAGAGATTCTAAAGAGCGGATCACACGGATACGGGCCACTAAGTCTAATTCCGAAGGAGGCAGGGTCATCTTCCAGCACTTGGCTATAAGGGTCTTAGCAGCTAACACTATTTGCATGAAAAGCTTGAATGGCTTCTTAGACATGGCCCTATAAGACAGGTGTAAAAGATAATAAAGAGGATCAAGGGGGACCAAGACACCGAAAACACCAGTGATCAAGCAATGCACCATACGCCAATAGTCCATTATAAGGGGGCAGGACCAGAAGATATGAAAAACCAAAACCGTCCTCAATCCCACCGCACCAGCACTGAGGGGGGTATAGTAGGGTTCAATTTATTCAGGAGTTCCGGGGTATGGTACCACCCCATAAGCATTTTCTATTGACTCTCCTTATAGGCCATACAGATAGAAGCCTTGGAAGCCCATTTCCATATAATCCGTCACTGGTAGTATTCAAAGCCTCCTCCCACTGGTGCATGAAGCGATGTGAGGGAGGGTCCCTATCTATGGGATGAAGGAGAAGGAAGTAGATATCGGAGAGAAGTCCCTGTGCCTGAGGTCCATTAAGGTATAACCGTTCAAAGTCGGTGGGTTGGGACACAACCACAGAGTTCAGAAGACATATAGTGCTGTAGTTGCAAATAATGGAACTGTTCAGAGAGGGGGAGCTCACTGCAAGCATCCAACAAATCAAAAGACAGGAGAGATCGAGATAGAGGATCCACCACATCAAACCAGCAAAACCGGCCCCTGAGAACCCCACTCCCTTACCATTCCCTAGGTTAAACCAGAGGGGAAATCAGGGTGGTACACAAAGGATCTCATAGGTGACGAGGAGAACAATCTAAATATCCTACAGCAATAGCCCCACACATACTTGGAAAAGGACATAGGACCTAGCAAAGAAGGCAAGGGTAGATCAGGAGGAGGAACACACCACAGAAGGGTATTAGGATGTACAGGGGCCAACCATAACTTCTCTAGCTCCATCCATCAGCTATATGCATGATATGTAGACCAAGCCACCAGGTCTCGTAAATGGGCTGCCAAGTAATATTTAGTTACATCAGGGACCGCAAGACCCCCCCCATGGACCGCCTGGCAATCATGACCAACATTGAAAGATGATGGCGCTTTCCATCCCATATAAAGTGGAAAATAGCCAATTGCAAAGAGCATAGAGTGGGACAAGTACCGGCTAATGTTTCAAAATAATAAAGCAATTTAGGGAGGATCGTCATTTTAACGGCTCCTACACACCCAAAAAACTAAATATATTGCTCTCCATGAGGGCTCTGAGCTCATAAAAAAGAGGGAGGAAAATAGTAGAGTAAAGGGAAGAATAGGAAGGGGTAAGATAGACACCCAGGTACTTAATAGCAGTCAGGGACCACTTGAAAGAAAAGTTTGCACATAGGAGAGTAGAGAGGGTGAAAGGAAGGGGAAGAGTGGAGCTTCAGATTTAGACAGATTGACCTTGTAGCCCAAAACCACCCCATAGGCATGCAGAACCCGATATAAACAAGGAAGAGAAAGTAAAGGACGGGAGAGAGTGTGCAAAAGATCATCAGCAAACAAACAAATCTTAAATTCCCTATCGTGAAGGGCAATGCCAGTGATGTCTGGGTCCCCCCGAATCATAGGAGCAAGGGGTTCGATACATAACATAAAAATAAGTGGGGACAACATACACCCCTGGCGAGTACCATTAAACAAAGGAAAGGTCAGGGAAGGAGAATGAGGAAGTTTAAGAGAAGCAGAAGGGGATGGGTAGAGACCATTAACAGTGATACCAAACTTCTGCAAAGTAGCGAAAAGAAAAGGCCACCCCAGCCGATCAAAGGACTTTTCCGCATCAAGGCTTAGAATCAAAGCCTGTTCAGAACTTTGATCAGGTCAACAAGATCCACTACCCTTCTAATATTATCACCCCCCTGACGGCAAAGTATAAAGCCGACCTGGTCCTTGTGAACGAGGTAGGGGAGAAAAGAGCAAAGTCGTATAGCTAGCACTTAAGGGAATAGCTTCAAATATAACTGGAGCAATCATGGGGGTCCTTACTGGGCTTAGGTATCAAGGTGATCAAAGAGAGCAGAATGGATTGCGGGATCCCCCCCCCCCCCCCCTATAAAAGAGTTAAAAAGAGAAACCAGCCTAGGCAGAAGGACAGAAGAGTAGGTCTTATAGTATAAATAAGTGAAAAGTGTCCGGACCGGGGAAGCGACCCGCAGGAAGAGACTTGAGGACGTCCTGAAGCTCTTCATGGGTCATAGAAGTGTTCGAGACAGCACAATCCGCCTCCGACAGAGTCGGCAGGCCGCATCGAGAGAAATAGGAGTCAAGTTCCGCAGCACGCTCCACCGAGTCAGACGGAAGCTGAGATGGGAGGGAGTAGAGGTCAGTATAATTGCGAACAAAGAGATGGGAAATATCAGCAGGATGATAATGAGGAACACGTGAAGAATCCTTCAGCCAATTGGGCCCGGGCAGCTACCAATCGCCTAAGGATCGAGAGAGAAGAGGAAGACATTAAAAGAGCCTCCAATTTTGCAATGCGAGCTCTAAGCTCTCGGGAGCAAGCCAGGGCATCCTTTTTCAAATGGGAACAAAGGGCAATACAATGTCCCCGGACAACTGATTCATGGGCTTCCCAGAGGACAGCCTGAGAGGAAACTGAACCCCTATTGGTGGCAAATATTCAGTCAGGCATGCCTGTATTGACTCACAGGAGGGCAGAGACTTAAGCAGAGAGTCATTGAGATGCCAATGACAGCGCCAAGGAGAAGGGAGAAAAAGAAAGAAGAACAGGACAGTAATCAGACCGGGAAATAGGTTCCAAAGAGGCAGTCGAGAGCATACGAACCATCGGGAGGTTACCGAAAAAATAGTCTATACACGAGGGCAACCTATGGGGATGGGAATAGAAACTAAAAGAGCGATCCGTCGGGTGGTTAATTCGCCAAAGGATGTACAACGGCAAAGCTCGAATAAGGCGGCGAAAAAGCTAGGCAGAGCGCAATTGGGCAGGTGGGGGAGGGGCAGCAGAAAGCGAATGGCGATCCAAAGAAGGTGAAAAAAAACATGATTGAAATCGCCGCCGACAAACCTTGCAGAAGGAGGATATTCATGGAGCTTAACTAGGACCCTACACAAAAATGAGATCTGGGGGCATAGGGATTACAAAGCAAAATCGAGGCACCACCCAACATTCCCTCCACTATTACATAGCGCCCCAGGGGATCAATATAGGAGGAAGAGACTTGAAGTGGGCAAGGTCTAGAAATGAGTACAGCAACCTGGCTACTTTCCTATCAGAGGGAGCTGAAAAAACCTGAGGGTAGATGTGATGGAGAAATTGAAAAGAGCCAGAGCGGCTAAAATGTGTTTCCTGAAGGAAAACAATATCGGCATGCAGCGTAAGCAACTTACGCTAGAAAAGACGCCCTTTAGGGGGGAGTTAAGGCCCTTAACTTTCAGTGAGACACACTTAACCATCCTGAAAGAGGGGAGAGGAAAAATGCAAATGAAGACTGACCCATGAGACCAGAAGCTTAAACCAGGACCAACCAAACAGGGGACCACCATCCAGGCCCCAACATGAGAAAGGGGACACAGAGAAACCTAGAAAAGGGGAAGAGAAACAGAAGGAAAGAAAACAAAAAGGGAGACATAGAAACAAACAGAAAACAAGACAAAAGGACAGAAAACAAAACAACAAACAAAAAATAAACCATTGGCCAAGGGGCCAACGCAGTGGCTAAGATCTGAGAAAAAAACAGGAAACATACGGATCCCAAAAAGATCCAGTCCACTGTCACAGCCTCAGGGGGAGAAGTGGGAGAACATCACCAGAAAACAGCCACCAAATGAGTAAGCATCCCATCCCGAGGCCGTGCCAAACGGACATAGGCTTAGAAAACACAGGTGACCAAATATGCAAAAACATAGTGAGCATACAAAGCATTCAAAAATACAATGAAACATAAACATGTAGCTGAAGTCAGGAGAGAACAAGAGTCCAAGAACAGACCCGACACCACCACTTAGAAGAAAATATCAAAAAACAAATAGCACCACAGGTCAAGGAGGGGCCCGAGGAGAGCCTCCAGGAGCAGGAGGCATAGACTCCTGATTCCCAGACCTATGGGGCCGGAAAGGCTGACAAACTGGAGGGAGAGGAGGAGGAGACATCAAGTCCCAGTCCACCAGCTGAAGGTAAGGTAAATCCAGTGTAGAGCAAAAGGCTGGGAGATCGGCAATGGAACGCAAAACCGCAGAGCGTCCATCCCTACGAGCGTTTAGGCAAGCGGGAAACTCCACTGGTAAGGCACTTGATGAGATTGCAGGACTGCTAGGAGAGGCTGGAGTATCCGCCGTTTCCTCAACATAAGCCAGGAGAGGTCTTGATAGAGTTGGATAGGGGCCCCATCAAAATCAAAGTTCCTCAGGGATCGGACCTTAGCCATGGTAGCCTCTTCAATCGTGCACACAGCAGATAACATCCCTAGGAGCGCCAGAAGTGGATTTGGGGCGGAGGGCTCTGTGGGCCCTATCCAGTTTGATTTTATGGAAGGAAGGCTCGCCCAGAATGAGATTAAAAAGAGCCTCCAGGTTCACATGGAGATCTTCCTCTCTTGTCGCCTCAGGCAGCCCCCCGATTGTCCAAGTCCTTAACATGAGAGTGGAGATCACTTAGAAAGTCTGTTTGAGAGGCAATTGTAGAATGGAGTTGAGCAATATAGGCCCTGGTAGAGTCACGGACGTCCTCCAAGTTTTCAACCCTGCCCGAAGCTTGCTGCAAATCGTGACGTATGGTTGAAATCTCTGCCCTGCAAGTGTCCTTGACTTCAGCAATGAGCGAGCTAAAACCTCCTTTGTCAGGATCTGGGAAAGAAGTTGGCTCCAGTCCAGCGGGACAGGGGAATGAGCAGGCACACCTGAGCATGCCAAGTCCGACTCAGAGAGGGCATCCCAAGAGGTATTGTCTGCCACCAGTAAGAATGGTACTGAAGGCACTGGCGTGGCGGAGGGAGCTACCCGGGTGGGGGGCCCCAGCACACAGCTTTTGGGCAGACATGACTCTCTGAGGCTTGGGAGAGCGAGGTGTAGTTGGCTGAGGAGAGTCCAGGTATCAGTGAAGAGGGAGGGATAGGCAATACAGCCCAGGTCTCAGCTATGGAAGAAGCAGCAGGCTCCACACTAGATGTTGCAGGTGGAGATGGGCTGTGTTCAGTGTAGTCAGAAGAGGGCGCAGGAGGAGCAATGGAGGGGGGGGGGATGAGGACCCACTCATAACTGAGGCCCAAGATGGCATCCCCCCTCCCAGTAGAGAAGAGGAGACTAAGGGGCTTCCAGAGGAGGGTTGCTGGTAGGCAGCCGAAGAGGGGGCCCCTCCAGCAGCAGGGCTGAGGATCCACTCACTGCTATTCCCAGCGCTACACTCAGCACGGCTGGAGAGGAGGTCCGGATGTCAGCAGGAGCCGGGGTCAACGCAGCAGTCTCCAGGAGTACAGGGAGCAGAAGATGGCAGCATCGGAACACACCGAGGAGCCACTGGGATCGTGGAGGTGAGCGGCAGAGGTGACAGGGCAGTCCGCCGGTCCTCCGGCTTAAGCAGCGGTGTGAGCAGGATCAGGATCACCGATACAGACAGGTCCCAGGGATCGGAGGCCTTGAGCGGGGCCCATAATGGCAGCGCTGCAGCCTGCTGGAGATGGCGGGGCCGGCCTCAGGAACCTTGGGATGCCTCCAAGGGGGTTCGGATTAGGGTGCAGGGTAGGTGAATGCTTAGGACGGCGGCGGGAGGTGCAAGGTCACCCGGTGGAAAGCTTATGTAGCGGCCTCATGGAATGGGACCCACTTCAACGTGTGGCCATCTGCTTCGGTGCCTTGCCCCCGCCTCTACTATTTCCCTAGTTTTGAAGCTTAGTCCGGGGTCTCCCATGCACAATGGACACCATCGGATCTCGACTGATATATAGCCTTTTTTTTTTTTTCATAAACACGAAAATCCAAACAGGAGTATCATTTTTTTCTCTATACGAAATTCTGAAATTCAAAACATTCTTATAAATTATTTCCCACATATAAACCATCAATAGGCTTCTGTCCTGTGTGGCTTCTTCTCTCATGTGTAACCAAACTTGATTTATTTTTAAAACTTTTGCCACATTCTAAACATGAATACGGTTTCTCTTCTGAGTGACTTCTTTCATGTTTGACAAGATTAGATTTTTTTGCAAAAGATTTCCCACATTCTGAACATGAATATGGCTTCTCTCCTGTGTGAATTCTCTTGTGTATAATGAGGCTCGATTTTTTTGTAAAAGTTTTCTCACATTCTGAGCATGAAAATGGCTTCTCTCGTGTGTGATTTTTCTTATGAACAGCTAAATATTTTTTATCTGCAAAACATTTCCCACATTCTGAGCATGAAAAGGGCTTCTCTGTGTGATTATTCTTATGTACAACAAAATAATTTTTATCTGCAAAACATTTCCCACATTCTGAACATGTATATAGCTTCTCTCCTGTGTGAATTCTCTTATGTAAAACAAGATATGATTTATTTGCAAAACACTTCCCACATTCTGAACAGAAATATGGCTTCTCTCCTGTATGAATTCTCTGATGAATAACAAGGCATGATTTATTTGTAAAACATTTTCCACATTCTGAACATGAATGTGGCTTCTCTCCTGTGTGTTTCCGTCTCTCATGTAAACGAAGATTTGATTGAGTTCTAAAACCTTTCCCACATTCTGAACATGAAAATGGCTTTTCCCCCGTGTGAATTCTCATATGGACAGTGAAATATCTTTTATCTGCAAAACATTTCCCACATTCTGAACATGAAATAAGTTCATCTCCTGTGTGAATTCTTGTATGTGTTACAAAATATTCTTTGTCTCTAAAACATTTCCCACATTCGGAACATGAATATGGTTTCTTTCCTGTGTGATTTCTCTGGTGTATAACAAGACATGATTTATTTGCAAAACATTTACCACATTCAGAACATGAATGTGTCTTCTCTCCTGTGTGAATTCTTTGATGTTTAACAAAATATCTTTTATCTGTAAAGCGTTTCCCACATTCTGAACATGCATACGGCTTCTCTCCTGTGTGATTTCTCTCATGTATTACAAGACTTGATTTTTTTGCGAAAGATTTCCCACATTCTGAACATGAATAAGGTTTCGCTCCTGTGTGACTTTTCTCATGTGTAACAAGCTTTGATTCTTCTATAAAATATTTCCCACATTTTGAACATGAATACAGCTTTTCTCCTGTGTGAATTTTCATATGTGCAATAAGATTATATTTTCTTGTAAAACTTTTCCCACATTCTGAACATGGATATAGCCCCTTATCTGTGTGCGTTTCCTGATGTATAACAAGATCTGTTTTCTGGGCAAAATGTTTCCCACATTTTGAGCATGAATATGGATTCTCTGCTGTGTGCAGTCTCTCATGTGACACAAGTTCTGATGTATCTGTAAAACATTTCCCACACAGTGAACATGAATATGTCTTCTCCTCTGTGTGACTTCTTCTGTGTGTTATAAGATCTGAATTTTTTGTAAACTCTTTCTTACATTCATCACAATGAAACCTTTTCCCTTCTCTCTGATCTGTCCTTGTGGTAACAACCTGTGATGGGTCAGGAGAAGGTTCCCCATGATTAGGGGCATTATAGGATAGATCTGTACTGTGAGGTCCTGGATGTACAGTAAGGGAAAGAAGGTCCTCTCCTGGGGAGTGCTGCATGATGTCTTCATCTTCTACTTTAGGATCTAGTGATGACATGAAGTTTCCATCACTGGAATTTTCTGTTTAGATAAAAAAATTTATTTCATAATTACATTTTTTATCCACAGTGCAGACACATTTTGTTACATTCCTAATACACTGGAATCACACAGTTTCTGATGCAGTTTTTTGAGACAAAGTCAGAAAAAGATTCTGCAGGACAGAGAAGGAGGGCGGGGTGGGGGCCTCTTTTATACGTCCCAATAATTTTCAATCCACTCCTGCATATGCCTCAAAAAAATAAATAAAGTTGCAGGATACATAGTACATGGATTTCTAGCAACTGTGGGGCGGTAATGGCAGCCATTGTGAGTCCCTACATCCCCACTGAGTCCCTACATCCCCACTGAGTCCCTACAACACCACTGAGTCCCTACAACACCACTGAGTCCCTACATCCCCACTGAGTCCCTGAGTCCCTACATCCCCACTAAGTCCCTACATCCCCACTAAGTCCCTACATCCCCACTGAGTCCCTACATCCCCACTGAGTCCCTACATCCCCACTAAGTCCCTACATCACCACTGAGTCCCTACATCCACAGTGAGTCCCTACATCCCCACTAAGTCCCTACATCCCCACTAAGTCCCTACATCCCCACTAAGTCCCTACATCACCACTGAGTCCCTACATCCACAGTGAGTCCCTACATCCCCACTAAGTCCCTACATCCCCACTAAGTCCCTACATCCCCACTAAGTCCCTACAACACCACTGAGTCCCTACATCCCCACTGAGTCCCTGAGTCCCTACATCCCCACTAAGTCCCTACATCCCCACTAAGTCCCTACATCCCCACTGAGTCCCTACATCCCCACTGAGTCCCTACATCCCCACTAAGTCCCTACATCCCCACTAAGTCCCTACATCCCCACTAAGTCCCTACATCCCCACTAAGTCCCTACATCCCCACTAAGTCCCTACATCCCCACTAAGTCCCTACATCACCACTGAGTCCCTACATCCACAGTGAGTCCCTACATCCCCACTTTCTCTGTATATTTTGAGATATACCATCACACGGTGATTTTCACATGTCCACAATTCGCTGTGTAGCCCCAGAGAAAACCCAATTGTGTGTGATTCCAGCCTGATCAAACTTGGCTCCGTCAACACAAACTGGAGGGACCGGCCCCGAATACATCACCTCCACCCCACCAGGGTCCATCCCTCCTTATAACTTCACCTACAACATCTTTACAATCCTCTATTATTCCTGATCTTACACTCCACAACCATAACGGTATCAATTATTACATACCTGGGACAACACCTCCTGGAATTATTACATACCTGGGACAACACCTCCCGGAATTATTACATACCTGGGACAACACCTCCCGGCATTATTACATAACTGGGACAACACCTCCCGGCATTATTACATAACTGGGGTAACACCTCCTGGCATTATTACATACCTGGGACAACACCTCCCGGAATTATTACATACCTGGGACAACACCTCCCGGAATTATTACATACCTGGGACAACACCTCCCGGCATTATTACATAACTGGGACAACACCTCCCGGCATTATTACATAACTGGGGTAACACCTCCTGGCATTATTACATACCTGGGACAACACCTCCCGGAATTATTACATACCTGGGACAACACCTCCCGGCATTATTACATAACTGGGGTAACACCTCCTGGCATTATTACATACCTGGGGTAACACCTCCTGGCATTATTACATACCTGGGGTAACACCTCCTGGGATTATTACATACCTGGGGTAACACCTCCTGGAATTATTACATACCTGGGGTAACACCTCCTGGAATTATTACATACCTGGGGTAACACCTCCTGGAATTTCCTCCTTCACTTCTCTCATACACGGGTGATGGCCGCTCATCCTCTCTTCTTCATCCTCCACTTTATTATTAGTCAGATCTCCCCCCTGATGTGACATATAGAACAATTCACTACAATACAGCAGACAGGAGGAGCAACAGAGACCCCCAAAATCTACCTTCACATCTACGACTGCAGGACCCCCCTATAGAGATATAGGATCAGCCTCATCTACCTGATGCTTCTCTGGGACATTTCCCTCTGGACAGTCCTGGGAATACAGTGGGCGGGGACACCTTTCGGGTGTTTTTCTATCAAGGACTCCATCCGTAGGGAACACACTGGGAATAAATACTTCACCTCCTGTATATCCATCTGTAGGGAACACACAGGGAATGAATACATCACCTCCTGTATATCCATCTGAAGGGAACACACAGGAACTGAATACATCACCTGCTGTATATCCATTTGTAGGGGGGAACACACAGGGACTGAATACATCACCTCCTGTATATCCATCTGTAGGGAAAACACAGGGAATAAATACATCACCTCCTGTATATCCATCTGTAGGGAACACACAAAGAATGAATACATCGCCTCCTATATATCCATCTGTATGGAACACACAGGGAATGAATACATCACCTGCTGTATATCCATCTGTAGAGAACACACAGGGAATGAATACATCACCTCCTGTATATCCATATGTAGGCAACACACATGGAATGAATGCATCACACATCTGTAGGGAACACACAGGGAATGAATAAATCACCTCCTGTATATCTATCTGTAGGGGGGAACACACAGGAACTGAATGCATCACCTCCTGTATGTCCATCTCTAGAGAACACACAGAGAATGAATACATCACATGCTGTATATCCATCTCTAGAGAACACACAGGGAATGATACATCACCTCCTGTATATCCATCTCTAGGGAACACACAGGGAATGAATACATCACCTCCTGTATATCCATCTCTAGTGAACACACAGGGAATGAATACATCACCTGCTGTATATCCATATGTAGGGAACACACAGGGAATGAATACATCACCTCCTGTATATCCATCTCTAGTGAACACACAGGGAATGAATACATCACCTCCTGTATATCCATCTGTACAAGGGAACACACAGGGAATGAAGACATCACCTCCTGTATATCTATCTGTAGGGGGGAACACACAGGGAATGAATACATCACCTCCTGTATATTCATCTGTAGGGAATACACAGGGAATGAATACATCACCTCCTGTATGTCCATCTCTAGTGAACACACAGGGAATGAATACATCACCTCCTGTATATCCATCTCTAGTGAACACACAGGGAATGAATACATCACCTCCTGTATATCCATCTGTAGAGAACACACAGGGACAGAATACATCACCTCCTGTATATCCATCTGTAGGGAACACACAGGGAATGAATACATCACCTGCTGGATAGATTTCTATGTTACTAGGTAGTGAGAGTGATATCTATATATAAGTCTTCTTACCTTGTGATGTTGGGGGCCGGTGATCCCCCATCATGACTATGTCCTGGTACAGATCCTTGTGTCCTTCTATATACTCCCACTCCTCCATGGAGAAATAGACAGTGACGTCCTGACACCTTATAGGAACCTGACACACACAATGATACAGTCATCAGCAGAGCCCTCCCTTATTGTATAATGTCCCAGCATTCCCAGCAGTGTCACCTCTCCAGTCAGCAGCTCAGTCATCCTGGTGGTCAGTTCTAGGATCTTCTGCTCATGTATCAGTGAATGAGGTGGAGGCTCCTCGGGGGTGGGGCTCTGGGTGGTGCCCGATCCTCCTGACACACGGGGGGTCACACACTCACCAGACCACTTCTTCACTACTGTGTAATCCTGTGTATGGTGAGACACTGATCACTACAGACATTCTAAGAATCCGCCCCCTTTCCAGTCATTTCCGGGATTATTTCTAGGGATAAGACGTCATGTGACCTCTCACCTCTCCGGTTATCAGGTGGATTATCTCTAGGGTGAGGTGTAATATCCTGGCAGCCATGTGCTTTCTGGCCTTCTCCATCCTTGTTGGGTCATTGGTGAAGAGGACCATGGCCTTCAGAGAAAACGTTTGGTTACATGTCTGTCTGGTTCCTTCTCTATTACTCTGTGTAAGATATTAGTGACTATAAAGCCGGAGAATCCTTCCATGTGTCATCACCAATATGGCGGACATGAATGGTCGGCTCCACCACATAGAGCGTCTCCTCCACTGCTGGAGGGTTAGTAGAAAGAGATGGGGG